>NC_051155.1:126974470-127185025 GCF_013339745.2 Dermacentor silvarum
GGTGCACCTGGTTCATGACCAAAATACTAACAAGTGTAACATTATTCTTTCGGCCGTAAGCGTGACGCTTCCTTTTACCTACACATACAGGAGACAAGCTTTCGTGGGCATCATGTTATAAATATCTTGGCGTTTACCTTACACAGGCCTCTCTGGTTTGAACACATCTCGCTACGTGCGCGAAAGCATCAAAATCTTTAGCGTATTACGACGAAACCTCCGTCATTGCCCCTCAAATGTTCGCAAATTATCCTATTTAACTTTCGTCCGCCCACAACTTGAATATGCCTCATCTGTTTGGTCCCCTTCCGCTCATTATCAAATTAACATGCTTGAAGCAGTTGAGAACAGAGCCGCCCGTTACATTTCAAGGAACTATGACAATCATTCAAGTGTGACTCAACTTAAACTTGATCATTCCCTTCAACCATTGGCCATCCGCCGTAAAATATCTCTCCTATGCCTGTTTCACAAGTACGTCTACAGCAATAAAATAGCCTCGTTACACCTTGAACGCCCCCTTTTCACGTCACGCAGGCTACATAATCACCTCAGCTTCATGCGCATCTTTGGCAATACGAACGCTTTTAACACATCCGCACTTCCACAAGCCATCCGCATGTGGAATGATCTTCCCGATCATATCGCCTCTGATAATAACCTTAACACATTTCGCCAGAAGCTTGAGGTACATATTTTCTGTTAAATAGTGCTGTAACATGGTCTCGGCGATTAAGTTCTTCTGTTTATTTTGCGATGTGTTGCATTTTTGTTAGTTTTTTTTTTCTCTTCACTTGCACTCAAATGCTCTTTTAGTGCTTATTTCGGAAACGTAATTTTTCTTCACTTGCGTTGGAAACTTCTTTTACATTTTGCAATTTACTCTGTTGCGTTGCGTTTTGATGTTCACTTCATTGTAACCCTGTTCTATACTAGTTTGCGTGTGCTTTCATTGTATTAAGTAAACCCCCCCCCCTTACTCAATGCCCTTTGGGCCTGTACGGTATTTTTAAATATATATATATATATATATATATATATATATATATATATATATATAGACGGGGTTTAGGTCCAGTTGCCCCGAATATGCACGGGCACGTCACGCGTTTAGGCTCTGGTTTTTGGCAGAAAAATGCGCCTGCCTGTGTATGTGTGTGTGTGCACGTTTGTGTGTGTGCGTGTGTGTATGGGGGGTGCGAGCGAAAGCTCTATTCCGAGTAGGGAAACGCCAGTCAGCAAAACTGACAGTATTGCGTATACCAGGGGTGGTGTGTGTGGTGTTTGTGTGTACGTGTGTGGTATGTGTGTGTGTGGTATGTGTGTGTCTGTATGTGCGTGTGTGATATGTGTGTGCGTGGCGTGTGTGTGTTTGTGTGTGTGTGTGGTGTGTGTGTTTGTGTGCATGTGTGTGTGGTGTGCCTGTGGGCGTGTGTGTGTGCTGTGGGTGTGCTTTTGTGGTATGTGTGTGTGCATGTGTATTTGTGTACGTATGCTTGTGTGTGTGCGCGTGTGTGTGCGTGTGTGTGGTGAGTGTTTGTGTGCATGTGTGCGTGTGTGTTTGTGTGTGTGTGGTATGTGTGTGCGTGGCGTGTGTGTGTATTTGTGTGTGTGGTGTGTGTGTTTGTGTGTGTGTGGTATGCCTGTGCGCGTGTGTGTGTGCGCGTTTGTAGCATGTGTGTGTGCATGTGTATTTGTGTACGTATGCGTGTGTGAATGTGTGCGTGTGTGCAGTGTATGTTTGTGTGCGTGTGTGTTTGTGTGTGCGTGGCGCGCGCGTGTGTGTGTGTGTGTGTGTGTGTGTGGTGCGCCTGTGCGCGCGTGTGTGTTTGTGGTATGTGTGTGTGTGCATGTGTATTTGTGTATGTATGTGTGTGTGTGTGTGTGGTTGTGTTTATGTATGTGGTGTGTGTGTGTGGTGTGCCTGTGCGCGTGTGTGTGGTATGTGTGTGCTTTTGTGGTATGTGTGTGTGCATGTGTATTTGTGTACGTATGCGTGTGTGTGTGTGTGTGTGTGTGTGTGTGCGTGTGCGTGTGCGTGTGTGTGTGTGTGTGTGTGTGTGTGTGTGTGTGTGTGTGTGCGCGCGCGCGAGCGCTTAATTCCGAGTAGGGAAACGCCAGTGAACAAAAGTGGCAGTACTTCGTATACCAGGGTTGGCCAGACACGCATATGCAAAGAGCCATAAAAATAATCTTTAAGTCTAGAGCCGCAGTAAAAATGGTGTGTGGATATTTTTTTATTTTATTTCATCCAACAAAACTGGTGGCCTCAGTGAATGTCACTCATGCAGCGATTGCTTTTTGTGCCTCTGCATTAATTTTGCTTCCCCATTCGTGAAGCAAACACCTTGAAGTTTGGCTGCCTGTGTGCTGGGCCTCTCTTCTATATAGTATATAAAGAAAGGTGGTCTTTAGAGGGACAAATATGGGGTAGGGCGTTACAGAGGGCAGAGAGTCGTTAGTCACACTTGGGCCGGCCAGAGGCCCACACTTTGGCCACCCCTGGCCTATACCATAAAATCAAACTCCTGCTGTACAGACAGGCTAGACGAGGTGCTAGGGTACTCGCCCCACTCGATCAGGTGCCCATTAGCGTTCGTACGTACCAGGGATGGGCATACCATCCCTAGAGTAGACTCTTTCAAAATCTTAGGGCTTTTATTAGACTCTAAGGGCTGCAACGCTAAGTCTATTGCTCATCTCACCGCGAAAACGGAGAACATTCTCAGATTAATTGTGAGAATGTTCAACAAAGAAGGCGGCATGGCCGAATATATACTCCTTAGGGCTCAGTATTCTTTCCTCATGAGCCATGTCACTTACATGGTCGCGGCCCTCAATCGGACTAAATCGGAGATAGATAAATTAGACACACTCATGCGCAAAAGTGTCAAAAAGGTGCTCGGCGTTTCAATTACGGCTAGCACAGAGAAACTCATGAAGTTGGGAGTACACAATACCACTTCAGAGTTAACTGAAGCACAAGAATCAGTACAAATTATTAGATTTAACTCCAAAGTAGGCATAAGACTGCTTGATGCGACAGGCCTCCGTCCTAGCTTCAATCAGAGACAGACCACGCAACTTGATAATCAAACAAATAATTCCTTTATTGTAGACCCTTTTCCAAGAAACGCCCACCCACAACACAAGAAAGGTCAAAAGTTGCAAGGGCTAGGGCTTTCTTAAAGAACTTATCCAGAACAGAGACCTTTGTTGACGCGGCGCGACACGCCAGCGCCAACAAGTTTTCCGTAGCAATAGTCAATGACAGGGGAGAACTCCTCTCGGCAGCTTCGCTGAAGGCCTCGTTCGTCGACGTGGCGGAACAGGCTGCTCTAGCTCTCGCATTACTCGACACAAAACGCACTACGGTGTACACGGACTCCCGGATGGCAATTAGAACGTTCGCATCGGGACTGATAGCCAAACAGGTAACCAGGATTCTCAACAGCAAACCCCCTCCTGACATTATTCATCACATAGTCTGGTTGCCAGCTCACATGGGACCAGACGTATTACCGGGTCACCTGAACCTCAATGAGACAGCCCACGACCGTGCGCGAGGTTTTATATGCCGCAACGCGACGGTGTCTCGGATGAGTTCGGGAGAGCTCGTCTACAGTGATCCTCAAGTTACTTTTCACGAAATCGCATCACATTACAGAAGGGATAGACAGAGTTCTCCCTTCCCCCACATAAGCTCAACAGATCACAATCTAGCACGCTCCGCGTGCTCCAGACGGGGTCCTACCCATCTAGGGGCTTTCTGAACATGCTCCACCCCGAAATTGATCCATTAATTCTGCCCAGATTGTGGCACTGAAGTTTGCTCATTAAATCACATGTTCTGGCAGTGCCCTCTGTTGCAAGATCAACCAAGCAGAAGACAGGACGAAGGCCGTCACAGACCCCAGACAAGACGTCCAGCTCCTGGCTGTCCAGAGGGCCCGTGAACGAGCGGAGAGGCACGGCCTCTCTGTTCCGACACGGGACTAGCCAACGGCTAGCAGGCCTCCCTGCCTAGCTTCTCAGGACCTCATTAAAGTTATTTACTACTACTACTACTACTACTACTACTACTACTACTACTACTACTACTACTACTACTACTACTACTACTACTCCTTAAGAAAACTCACCTTCGAGACCATGCCGGAATCAACTTATCTCGCGTTCCTTCTCATGCAAGGTATCACTGTTAATACAATGATATGAGGATTACGTAAAAGCGTAGATAAAACGGAGAAGTGTTTGCATAATAGAGGGAAACGGGGAAAATGTACGAATGGATGGTTTCACTTCGCAGCTTCATACGCGACATACCATCACTGCTGAGGAATGAGTATAAAGATACTTTCGCTAGCTGGTTCAGGCAAGTGACGAAATCGGCGCCAGCACATGCGCAGCTGATGATTTACAAGCGTTGAGTAATGCATATGAACGGTGCTATGCCTGCAAAAAGTAAATATTATTAATAATAAAAATAATAATAAATTGGCACATTGGCCCGACGTGTGTAGCACCGTCCGCGGTAGTAATGCGTAGCGTTGCGCCTATATATATATATATATATATATATATATATATATATATATATATATATATATATCGCGACATACGATAGTGCGCCAAAATTTCTGGCACCCATAAAAGCTTAAACACGCCGCGTAGTGCCTGTAATGTTATTGCACAGACGCCACAAAGCTACCCGTAAAGAGCCGCGTCAGTAGCATTACATCATTTACAGGTTTGTGCAATGTGTCCTTTCACCTAGTTCCTCCCATTATCATCCCCCATTGTGACCCTCTTTCTTCCCCTCCTCCCCTTCCCTTACGTAGAGTAGCAGGCCAGATGCTCCATATTCCGGCCGACCTCTCTACTTTTCTCACATCAATAAACTACTTCTTCTTCTTGATCACTGATCACTTTGCACTTACAATGTTTTGCACTTACAATGTTTAATAGTCTGAGAAGATTTAAGATAAAAGGCATGCGCAGTGAATGTTATGATTCATTACATTTGGTTGTGGGCTGCCATTCTCAATGTTCTAAGAATTTTGCTCAAGAAGAACGTAAGACCTGGTATGAGCAACTTTAACGACTGAATAGTGTAGAGATGTATCTAACACATACGGCATCGATAAGCATACATCATACGTATACTTAAATGTACACGGAGCCCCACGGAGCCCCACGGAGCCCCACGGCGACGCCTACAACGATGGCGAAAGTTCGCTTGGAGTATCCACATAATTCCTATCGCAATAAAAATAGCTGTAAGCGCCCATCCATAATAAAGTCCGAGCCGGAAAATTCACACGTTATACAACAGTAACAAGTTAGCGAAATTGCCTTTCTAAAGACGCTATTAAATGTTTTCTGTTACAATACACAAAATAATTTTAGGTCGCGCTGCAGTCATCGCGACATGTGTTGTCATAGTAGCGAGGAAAAAGGTCTCAAGCATCATTAATTTCTACTGTTTCAAGTCACACGTTTTGAGTGACAGAAATATCAGTACTGTCGTATGACCGTATGTGATACATGAAACGACGAGGCATCCAATACATCGCGTGGCAAGTTTGAAAGATGGCTGCTCTCATTATCAGTACCTGTTCGGAGCTTTTTTTTGGATACGGCTGATGGAATAATTAGTAATTGTACGTTGGGTCGCACGCGGTATCCTACCATGGGCATCTTTTGCTCTGTTGTATTGACAATCACGTCATCATCAGCCTATATTTATGACGATACTTAATAGTAAACATTTTGATCGACCCTAGTTGCTGTACCTATGTAGAGTTTCATAGTTATTCTTAAGGCAAATCTAAAACATACAGACGTTGATCGTCACCTCTTTGCCTCTGTTGTTTTATATTATAGCGCTAACAAAAGCTCCAGAGGTCATACTTTACAGCACCATTTTGTATCTATGGGCACGTTTTGGGATACCACCTGCAGTAATTTTTAACTTAGTGCAAAGAAAGAAACAAATATGAACCGATAATAAGGCTGGAAAATTCATCATACAGGTAACTGAGAAATCTACGGAGTACAATCAACCTACCCGCCGGGGTGGCTCAGTCAGCTAAGGCGTTGCGGCTGAGCACGAGATCGCGGGATCAAATCCCCGCCGCGGCGGCCGCATTTCGATGAAGGCGAAATGCAAAAACGCCCGTGTGCTTGCGTTGTAGTGCACGTTAAAGAACCCCAGGTGGTCTAAATTAATCCGGAGCCCTCCACTACGGCGTGCCTCATAATCAAAACTGGTTTTGGAACGTAAAACCCCAGAAAGAAGCACAATAAACCTCTCTATATGACTTTCATAGATTACGAACAAGCATTTCATTCAGTAGAGATACCAACAGTCATGGAGGCATAGCGTAATCAGGAAGTGCAGGAGGAATATGTGAATATCTTGGGAAATATCTACAGATTCTACGGCATACCTTGGCTCTCCACAAGAAAAGTAAACAAATACCTATCATGACACAATCTATCTAATGCTATTCACTACATGCTTTAAAGAATGCTTCAAGCTATTAGAGTGGGAAGGCTTGGGAGTGAGGATCAACAGCGAATTCTCAACAACCTTCGGTTTGCAAATGACATTGTCCTGTTCAGCAACACTGGCGATGAATTACAACGAATGATTGAGGACCTTAATCGGAAAAGTGTGAGAGTGGGGTTGAAGGTTAATATGCACAAGACAAAGATAATTTTCAATAGCATGGCAAGGGAACAAGAATTCAGGATCGCCAGTCAAGCTCTAGAGTCTGTAAATGAATACGTTTATCTAGGTCAATTACTCACAGGGGACCCTGACTACGAGAAAGAAATTTACAGAAGAATAAAATTGGGTTGGAGTACATACGGCAGGTATTGCCAAATTTTGACTGGGAGATTACCACTGTCGTTGAAAAGAAAAGTGTACAATCATTGCATTCTGCCAGTGCTAACTTATGGGGCAGAAACTTGGAGGTTAACAAAGAAGCTCGAGAATAAGTTAAGAATCGCACAAAGAGCGATGGAACAGAAAATGTTAGGCCTAACGTTAAGAGAGAGGAAGAGAGTGGTGTGGATCAAAGAGCAAACGGGGATAACCGATATTCTAGTTGGCATTAAGAGAAAATAAATGGAGCTGGGCAGGTCATCTAATGCGTAAGGACAAGACACCGGGGGACCATTAGAGTCACACAATGCGTGCCAAGGGAATGAAAGCGCAGTGGAGGACGGCATAAATTTAGGTTGACCGATGAAATTAGAAAAATTGCAGGCGCAAGTTGGAATCAGCTAGCGCAAGACAGAGGTAATTGGTATTCTCTGAAATCGCCTTACGCATTGGGCGTAAAACTAGGGTGCTGCTGATGATGATCATGATGAAGACTGGAAACTTCAAGAAGGAAGTAGGAGCACTGCGAGAGAAATGCCAGCGCCTCTGTTTTGGAAGGCCGGTCACGAGAGTTGAAAATCAAGGAAGAGCTCGCATGGGCTTTTCAAGACGGGAAGTTTGCGCGCGACGCGTAATTAGAGGCCTTCAGGGAAGAAACGATCAGCGCGGGTGCCGTGGTGCCTGGCTTGAACGAGAGTTAACAGAGGAAAGGGTTTATTGAGCTGCTATTCCTGAAATTGCCAGCAGTTCTAGTAATGTCTCAAATATGCAAATGCATGGCCACAGCAGTCGATTATTACCACTACTACTAATAAACGACAAATGCAGTAATGACTACCTATACACAGTGCGGAAAGCACATGTCAGCTGCGTTAGGAGGAGGAGGAGGAGGAGAAGGAAAAAGAAGAAAGGAAAGGCAGGTAGGTCAGCCAGACGTACGTCCGGTTTGCTACCCTACCTGGGGGAAGGGGTTTAAAGGGATGAAAAGAAAGGAGAGCGTCTTTGTTTTAGTATATAACCTAAAGACACTGCGCTTGCAATGTGCAATCCAGCCTGAAAACTGTTGCGAATTCACTTCGTAGGTTTGTGCATCTGCTTCAATATATTTATGTAAACTCCGGCAACATAGACTGCTCTGCGCGACCTTGTTGCACAAGCGCAGTGCATCGCGTTGTCGTGCATGTTTCGGATCCGGTAAGCGCACTCTCAAACAACACCATCATCCCAGTCCTATCGTTTGCACACATGTAACATTGTAAACCCTGTCCTTGTCAAGAGTTAAGGTGAGTATTCGCTGCAGTATGTACAGCGCAGGTTGGTAAATATGGTTACCGCCATGTCACATCCATAAAAAACTAATTCAGTGCAAAATTCGCGTGTCGAAGCAGTAGTGAGCGTAGTGACAAAATATTATGCTGGCAGTTCGTCTTACTGCTGCTGTACTTGCCGCCGAAGGGCATTATATTAAAAAGAAAAAAATATCTGACAATAAAGTAATAAAGTTCATACCAGGACCACCCTGTCGAAACGGTTCCACATTGACGGTACAATCAGAAATGATGAATGAATGAATTCTACTTGAAGAAAAGGATGACTCATGGCTTGCTTGACGCGTTTTCTTTTTCCTTTTATTTTCTTTTCTTTTTTTTGGGGGGGGGGGGCGGGGTCGCGGGAGATTAATTTAATGAACGGGATTATATGAAAGACGACTGAGAAGTCGCGTATATCCTACTCAGGGTCGAAGACAGCTCAGAGGCATAATTGCGTTTCAAGTGGGTTCTCATTACCGACATTACGTCACCAATGTGAATCCTCCCAACCTCCTTTCTTTCATAAGTATTAGGTTAGATTCGGAACGCAGCGTCTTCGCGTGCATGCAAGAATAAGAGTCTGCCGCACGTGTCTTGTCGTAAAAACCGCTGTTATTTTCCCAGACTACAATTGTAGGCTGGCAGCTTCGTGCCTATTTCTCATTTTTTCGCGTCAACTCGCGGTACTGCTTCACGGGTGCTTTTCTTCGTGTGTAACGACACGACGGTCTAGATCATGTTAGTGTCAGTAGATGGCGTCCAAGACCATGAACCGTCGACCGTCGCCGTTCTGAGTAACAAAAACAGATCTACAAGGCTATGTATGGTTCTGCAGGCTGCATACGCCGGAATTATAGTGATTACGGAGCCGGAAACAAGCCGCCATGTTCTAGACGGTCCTATTTTTTCGCGAGCTGCAAGCAAGAATACCTTTAAACCACTTTCATACAGTTGCGCATGCATTCAATTTGATATCCGAGATAAATATTTTACGTAATTTCTCCCGAGCTCTGTGCTTCAGAAGAGCCATGGAATGCACTCTAAGGAATACATATGTTGAAACGCGGTTTTGGTTATATAAAGATTCTCGGCACGAACAAGAATCAGACGGCATACGATTGGTGGCTCACAGCATAAAAATGCTAGACAGAGCATTTATATATGTACCTAAGTGGTTAAATTAAAAATTAAATTATGGGGTTTTACGTGCCAAAATCAGTTCTGATTATGACGCACGCCGTAGTGGGAGATTCCGGAAATTTGGACCACCTGGGGTTCTTTAACGTGCACCTAAATCTAAGTACACGGGTGTTTTCGCATTTCGTCCCCATAGAAATGCGGCCGCCGTGGCCGGGATTCGATCCCGCGACCTCGTGCTCAGCAGCCCAACACCATAGCCACTGAGCAACCACGACGGGTCTAAGTGGTCTGTCGACACAGCTGTATAACTCTGAGATTAGATTGTTTGAATGTCGGTAGTCCCTTCAGGTGTGATCGATGCCTTCTGCGTATACGACAATGCATACACTATTCGTAAAACAGGTCGCTTCAGTTACTAACCAAGGGATAATAGCTGCTTGTCACGAAGTTAACTAATTTTCTAGTAAGGGCTGTTAGTGAAGGCGCTGGCAGTTGCATTACTATACCCCATGGTTGTGGTGCATACGTCTAGCACAGATAGTCAGTTTACAAACCATAGTAGATAGTAAAGGCACCTTTATAGTGGCATTTACAACCCAATTGAGTCAGTGGGACCTTGTGTTGTTTACAAGCGGAGCTTCCTTTGCCAAGGAACAATTAGGTTGTCCTTGTTCTAAAAAAAAGTCGCAGTTTCGCCCGAAAGGCAACGCATCGATTGCGATAGCAAACTAGTGGACAGCTATACGAAGTAAGGATAGTAGTGCACAGATAGTCAGTTTACAAACCATAATAGATAGTAAAGGCACCGATATAGTGGCATTTACAACCTAATTGAGTCAGTGGTGCCTTGTATTGTTTACAAGCGGAGCTTCCTTTGCCAAGGAACAATTAGGTTGTCCTTGTTCTAAAAGAACTCGCAGTTTCGCCCGAAAGGCAACGCATCGATTGCGATAGCAAACTAGTGGACAGCTATACGAAGTAAGGATAGTAGTGTTATCGGCCGTACAAACTTGTAAACATAGGCATGCTAACGAAATTAACAAGTATGGTGTCACGCGCGCACAAGCAAACATGAATGCATCTCACTCGATGGCCGTGGAAACTTGCTGTGAAAACGTAGTAATAAGCATCAGCAGCGAGCGAATTGACCTTCGTCCCGCCGCTAGCATCAAGGCGAACTAAGCCGCGCAAACACAGCGCAGGGAGGAAGGGCTCAGCCCCCGCCGCGGATGGCTTTCAAGTTTCAGCCGCCCGGGCGGGAGCGCGCGGCGTAGTACGCGGCCTTCCCCCTCCCTACCGTCCACCCGGAGCCTTGCTACCCGGCGGGTGGGCGCGCGCAGTCACTCGGGCGGCGAGGAGTAACCCGCCCTCCGGAGCGTTTCACGCGACTGGAAGACGGCGCGCTTCCTTCCCGCTTCGTTCGCTTGCGTGCGGGAGACTGAGCCGCGATCGCCGGCTCATACTCGCACAAAGCATATACGGCGCGCGGCGAATATATTATTGCCCGTCGACATTATCGGGAACCTCACGGTGACGGCGACGGTAGGAATGCGCCTGGAGTGTCCATATAATTGCTAATTTGCTATCGCAATAACATGTGTGATAAATACGTCTGCGAAAAAAAAATGACAAATGAGGACCACATTGTCGCACACTGTAGTGTTATATAACACCATTAAGTGATAACATGTAAGGGTCATGACAGGTACATTAGGTCACGTGTAATAAACTGTATTGTAGGTCAAGGAACAAATGACAAAGGGGAACAACGTGCCGCGCAATAGAATGGTCGGGGTACTACACGTGACGTGTTTCTACGAACGACCTTATGAGCATATATCGCCATTACTTTTAGGATCACAGGCTCTAGCGGTGCGCACTTATAATTTGGATAAACACAGTTATCAACCTATAATTTTATAACGTAAGGTCGGCACATATCTGCAACAAAACGCAGCACGTAAGTATTAAAGGCACATGACGATAGAAACTGTAGTTTAAACATCACATTAAGGCCTTGACTAAACAGCACCATAGACCACAGGTGACGGTGTGGTAGATTACCTCTTACTAAGTGGTCTACGAAACCTAATAACTGCTTAGTAAAGTCACCACTTACAGTAGGCCTGAATTATCGAAACTAGTAAACAGCTAGTAAAGTGGTGGTAATGGGTGGTAAATTTAGTGACTGCACCCATTATTATCTTTTCACAGATTTTTTTTTTTCTTACAGTATATTTATTCTTGGGTCTATACCCTAAATAGATCAGTTCTAAGTGCTACCCGTGTCGTTGTGTTTGCTTTGCTTTCGTTCGTGTCTGTGGTTATAAAAAAAAAAGAGGGGGGGATGTGAAATACCAACCAAACATGAAAATAAAAAAGTAAACGTCGCGCCCCCCAAATACTCTGCAGCGGGTGACAGAAATTGGGACGTTTTTCCCACTCGCGTATAATTATCGACATCGCTTTTATCCTTCACTGAAACTGCCGTCTCAGTCGCTTTCTATTATATGTTTCATACAGAAGAGGTGGCGCAGATAGAAGAGCTGGCGGCGTCCTTCTGGCTATTAAAAATAGCGTCACGTCATACCTTATTGAACCATCTTCAGATCTGGAGGCTGTTTGGGCAGTACGCCTCCGCCATTCTGCAAAGGTTTTGATAAGCGTCTGCTACCGCCCCCCAGATTCTAGTCATTGCTTCCTTGATGAACTGCGCTGCAGCATCGCTAAAGCCACCCAGCTCTGTCCAACGGAATTCACATACCTTATTGGTGACTTTAATCTCCCTCTCATTCGCTGGCCACCCTTATCGTCATCCTGCAGTTTGTCATCGAAATTCATTAGCGTAACATTAGACTATAATCTGTTCGAGATCATTAACCAACTAACCCGTGCCTCGAACGTCTTAGATCGTATACTGACGAATGCTCCGGATACTGCAGGACAAGTAACATGATCAGATGCATGGTTTAAGCGACCACTGCTTACTCCATGTGTCCGTCGGTTTTCCATTACCATTGATAGGTGTCTCAAGAAAGACAATTCGTGACTACAACAAGGGCTATTGTGAAGTAATGAACAAATAACTAGAATCATTCTACCCTCGTTACACACCAGGTCTGTTCATGATAACTGGGTCATGTTCAGAGATACGTTATGCATAGTGGTTAACCAACACATACCTTTAATTGCAATAACTCAAGATAAAAATAAACCGTGGTTGACTAAGTTCCTTCCCCTGCTTAAAAACAAAAAATAAACGTTCATACAGAACCGTAATTAAGACGAACTGGCACCCCGTCAGCTCAATTGGGAAAGGTATCTTAACTGTTTAAATGCCTACTGCTCCTCTCTCAGTTTAGCCAAGAACAAATACTTTTTGCAAGACCTTCCTTCACTGCTCAAATCTCATCCTAAAAAGTTCTGGCAAATTTTATCTCCTGAACGCCGTACTAATGACATTACGTTACAATAAATTCATTTAATCGTTATTCACGAAAGAATCACCAGTTTGCCAGTTGTTGCTGACCTAGATTACCGGTACATGGAACTTATTGTCATTACTAGTGATTATATTGCTCAACTTATCAATGACTTGAAAGGTTCGTCTTCAGCGGGTATTGAAAATATTAATTATAAAATACTAAAGAATACAGTCTCTGCATCTAGCAGATTTTTAATCCATATTTTCCGTTAATCATTAATGGCAGGTCCGATTCCTGAATATTGGAAAGCCGCCAAAGTCATACCCGTCTTCAAAGACGATAACAAAAAATTTGGCTGAAAACTACCGGTCGATATCGCTGACGTGCACATGCTGCAAAACGATGGCACATATTATTGCATCTCATGCCTACAATTACCTACAATCGAACAACTTCTTTTTTCATAATCAGCGTGGTTTCAGGAGATGTGGGTCGTGCGAAACGAAATTGCTAGAATTTACGAGAGATCTAAATTTTACCATGGACTCAACCCTTCAAACTTTCTTTCTTTATTTATTCATTTATTCAAGAGATTCCTTCTTACAGAAATGCCTTGGGGGACGCGACAAAAGGCAGTGAACGGGCATGACTTGGCCGCGCCACCTTTGACAGTGTCTTTCTAGAGTTTTCTAAAGCTTTTGACCACGTAGCCCATTGCCGCCTGTTTTTCAAACTATCATCATTAAAACTTGATTCACTAACTGTATCTTGGCTTCGAATTGTTCTTTCAAACAGGCAGCAATTTACTTTTGCTAACAGTTTCTCTTCGCCCCTTTCCCGTGTTTCTTCCGGTGTACCACAAGGAAGCATTCTTGGTCCCTTAGTCTTTCTATTCTACATTAATGACCTATCCTTCATCATACATGAGCATATTCGCTGACGACTGCATTATCTATCGTTCCATTAACAGCTATGATGACAACCAGATCGTCAAAAACGATCTTAATCCAATTACTAATTTGTGTGACACCTGGCTAAAGGCTCTAAACTTATCAAAATGTAAAGTGAGGTCCTTCAGCCGGAAACGCTCTAACTCAGACTATTCCTACTCTATCAAAAGTTTCCCATTATCTGGGACTTCATAATTTAAATATCTTTCTACAAACTTCTCCTGAACTTCTCATATTACAACCGCCTGTGCCAGTGCTTCGCGATCACTGGGTTACTTGCCCCGCAACCTTCGAAACTCACAAACACTTATCAAACACTTATCCGTAAACTGACATTTAAAAAATTCGCCCACGGCTTGGGTTAGCCGCTCCGGTCTAGTCGCTCCATTAAAATTACTTAATTAACATGCTCTAATCAATCCAATATAGAGCCGCGCGTTTCATTTCCCGAAATTACGGCTACCATCCTAGCGTAACTCAAATCAAACATCATCTTTCACTTCAGCTGCTAAGTGATTCTGACGACATAGCCCTTTTTTCATTATTTCATAAGTACGCCCAGCGCACTAACAACCGCTTCCTACAGCTAGAAACTTTATCGCATCACGCCACACAGATTACGCAATCACCTTAGCGACACGCGCATCTCCGGTAAAACTGGAGCATTCAACTCGTCTGCACTTCCACGCGCCATTCTCCTTTGGAACAACCTCCCCGACAACACAGTCGCGGAAACTGAGCGTGAAAAATTCCAGCACTCGCTGTAGTAGGCGTACATTGGTTCACAAAACTTATTGAGCTGTTTTTTTTGTATTGTTCTAATACACGGCTTCATGTCGTCGATATGTTTCAGCAATTTTTACGCTGTGCTCATGGCTGGTGTTGTTTTTTTCGACTGTGCTATTGTCGCGAGTTTGCCACATTTATGTGTGTACACTGTCCTATGCTCCCCTTACTCAATGCGCCATGTAGGGGCCTTGTACAATGTTTGAAAATATAAAAGCATTACTTGGCACCGGGTTCATTACACGACCCGAACTTTTAAGAAGTTATCCAGGCGATTTGATATTTGCAGGCATCGAGGTTACTACGGATAGTAAGAGTATGAGAATGAACTGCCCTATATGTAGCAAGAAACCGCGAGCGAAACATTGCAGATGTAGTTGGACTTACTTGACAAAGGCGAGAGCAATATTATTCGGCGCAAGAGCTGCCTTTTTTTTTTTTTTTTTTTTTTTTTTTGCTGTCACAGACGCGCACTGACTCAGAAGAAGCATCCATCAAGTCACCTCTGCGTAGGGCGCTCCATACATTACACTCAACGCGCACGTCAAGATCTCATTGTGAGTATACGCATACACTGCATTCTTCTTAGTCCTGAAGCGGGCATACCCTCCACAGCGCAGCCACAGATGGTTCCACTCTTTTCTTCTTTCTAAATAGGGCCGCTTTCTCCTCTGCCAAGTCCAAATCGTGGCCTCGAAGAGCAAGTGGAGCTCACTCCATAACCGTCTCTCTTCTGTGGAAGTACGACCTATAGGCGCGCACAGCGGTTCCCATTCATGCCATCACTGGCACGACGCCAGCCCATACGGCCGACGCCAACAAGTTAGTGAATGCAGCGGGAAGTGTGTACGCGCCTGCGTTTGTGTCTCTACGTATTTTCGTCATCTCTCGGTTCCTTTTCCTCTTCGGAGAGACGGTGTTGTGGTGCCGAAGGGAATATTTCACTCGGTTGGCTACGAAGAATATAGCACTCGATAGTACTCTTAGTGATTTAAATAATCGGAATGAGGCCACGAAAATGCTGCAATACGACCACGCGAGTTGATGCAGCAGAAAAGGTTAGGCGACAATTCCGAATACTGACTGCGCCACCTTCGTTAAATCAATGTAATTAAATTGAAGTATTAAGTGCCGAAATAAACATCTCGTTATGAGGCACGCCGAATACTGCAGTGCCTCGGATTAGTCTTCGCCACCTGGGGTTTATTTAACGTGCGCCTACGTAATACGTAAATCCAAGTGCACGACAGTTCTTTAATTTCGACCCCATCAAAATGCAGTAGCCGTGGCCGGTGTGGAACCTGCGACCTCGAGCTCAGCAACGCAACGTCATAGCCACTGGACTTATACTCCCGCGGGTATGCTGCCTAGGTTGGCCATCATGCTAGTGAGTCAGAAACTCATGATGTCCTGCTGTTAGCTTAGCTTTATTTTTCCGAAATTCTCGTTCTCTGAGGACCCGTCGTTATATAAAGGAAATTTCAGTACTGAGCATCGCTCTCTCTCCTTCAGCGAGAAAAGGGAAGGGCACGAGGGGCCCGATTTGTTTTTTTTTTCCCTTACAGCCAGATGAATGCAATAGACACTGAAGTCAGGAAAAAAATAAGGAAAGTTAAGTATACAATAAAACGTTTCGCCAGATTGGCTGATTCATTCATTAATTGATTCAATCATGCATTCATTTATTTTAACAGCCCGAAGCAACACGGAGATTTTAAGAGGCGCTTAAATTCAGCATTCCGGAATAATATTGACCATCCACCTAAGGATCTTCCACGTAGACATCCCACTGCCCAGGTTCACAAATGTTATTTCGTTTCTTCTACTATCAGTACACAGACAGTAGTCAAACCTGCGACCTCGTTCTCAGCAGCCGGAGATCACGTGGGGGACTCGCGCCAGAAAAAAATTACTCCCTAACTATTTCGCAAATCCAAACTACACCTATTTATGATGTTGCATCATTGCTCTCTCCGAGAATGTAATTGACAGTAAAAGAAAGAAAACATCAAGCAAGTGCTCCTTGCGCTTTCGCAAATATCATCATCAGATAAACCAAGCAAGAGCATGGCAGCAAACGATGTCAATATACGTTATTTTTTTTTTCCTTTCTTTCTTCTGTTGAACATGGCAGCGGATGGCTAAGCCTTGCAGGCAGCGCGCTGTCTGGTGTTCTGCAAAAAACCACTGTCTAGTGATACCGCATAATCTTGCCAGAGAATGTAGAGGAGTTCAAGGGTAACAGATAGACAAGGCAATGCAACATTGCAGGCATAGTTCCGTGCTTAATCGCTGTTGTAGCGATTCGCAGTGCGGTCTCCGAAAAGTTAAGTGTTGAAGAACCAGCGCTAACTTTTGTGAGAGGTAAGATTGAACCATAGCGCGGAAAAAAGCCAGTATATACAATATAAAACAAACAAGCAAGACACTTCTGGATGTTGTTAACTTACATGAAAATAGACCGCTACATTGTTAACGTAAGCGCCGTTTAGCGCTGACGTCACAAAAATTATGTGCAATTCAAGACAACCCATGAGACATACCTCGGACGAAGACGGCGCCAGAAGCCCTGCCCAAGACAACTCAGTCGGATTATTTTTGCAATACCCGGCTCGACTAGCTCACTTTTGTCACCTGTTGGAACCGTCGACGCATACAGTTACTGTAGAAGCCATATACAGTAACTCTATCGACGCATTGCATCTAATTAAATCTGCCGGTGACCCGAAAACAGTGTACTTCATGCGCGCGAGATGAGACTCCGCTTATTTACCAACCACCGACATACATGCTAGACGCATCCACTGAGTGACGTGCTTCACGTACACGCCAACTTTTTATTCGTTAGCGCCACACCGAACGCCTGAGCGCTATTAACGCCCAGCCGAGAACGCAAGAGTCGTTGGCGGTCCACGGAACGGCTTCACGTTCGTGAGTCTTTTATGCGGGCGTGCTATATAAGCAGCTGCTTGCATAAATCAAAGGAGCAGATGCGGTCGTTTGCAGGGTGCTCAGCAGAGGTCGCTCATTTTATGCAATAAAAATGGCTGCGACTTCGCACAGGTAACCCTGGATATGGAAAGCGATAGCTTGGTTTAGCCTGGTTAAGTCTTGGTTTCACTTGGTTAACCTTTGATTTATCTGTAATTATTATACTTAGGTATACACTCATCGCTAAGCCAGGTATAAATTATAAGCCGACAAGTCCAAGCGAGCCGAACGGCTCGCTCTTCCTCAGTTTCCGACGCTAGCTTCGCGCACTTGGCATTCCGGACCCTCTCCAGTGAAGCAGCTCGCCGGGCAATATCCGCGGGGTGGTCAGACGCCGCTAGCCGACAACCGCTCAAAGCCCTCCGCTCCCGCGCAACGCTCACAGAAGATGGCCCGGCCTCGCTCTCATCCATGGCTAAGCTCGCACTGACTAGGCGAGCGCGGCCGGCGCTCCTCTTAGCCAGGCGCGCGGCGAGTCACGTGGTCAGGCGGCGACCCGGCAGTGGAGTGCGCATGCGCCAATCCGGCGGCGGACCTCGGCGCGGCGAGTCACGTGATGCGTTGCCAAGGCTACGGCGAAGCTGCGGTCAAATGAACGTGAAATTGCTGACGACGGCGAAATTCGGCTCGACTATGTTATTAAAGCTTTCGCTTTAACTACTTTGGAGTCAAACAAGTTTACTGGGCCCGTTCGAACAGTTCCGCTGCGATCCGGCTAATAACGATCACTGTTTCAGTGGGTGAGAATGAAGCTTAGGACAACTTGACGATGATGGTGGCCGTCTTCGTCGGCGTTACGCAATGGACAAACCAACGAAGCAAACCAGTTTGCAGCGTCTAACAGCTGCCCCGGTAATATTAACGCATATTAGTAAACTATAAGATGCGTTATAGTAGGTTATGCTTCTGCAGTACCATAACGGCCATTCTTACTGTGAATGCAGGCTGCGTAAGCAAAGAAAAACGCCAAAACGAAAGATGGATGCCGACGCCATCCTGAAGCTCCCGGACAAGCTCGCCACGATTTCACAAATTTTAACGCGTCTGCATGGCTCTGCCGAACTTTTGAGCGGTAAAGAATGACAGCCATTTTGTCCCCAAGGAAACAAATACTCAACCCAGCAAGTTTCCATAACTTTTCCAGCGCCAAAACGGCCTTATACGAAAAATTTGCCTAAAATCCGCGACGTCGAATTGGTCATTGGCACTGAAGTCTCGCGCAAAATGAAAAACAATAAACATTAGTTAGGCCTTAACAATGAACCTTTTTTCTATCAAACGAATGAAAACAAAATTGTCAAAAATTAATTTACCAGTCTAAACTTATTTAGAGCTCTTTGCGGCGTCCATTTAAAGATTGAAAGAGATGTTCGCGCCTCTAGGTGGCGTAGGCCCTTTTTCTTTATTCGACATGTCAATTATTCGTAAAAGCGCTGCAAATGCTACAAGCACAAAATAGAAAAGCACAGCTTAATTATTTTCAAAGTTCGCAAAATTATTCCGCTTGCATTATGTTACTTAAGAATCCATTGTCTCCAAGAGCATTCGCTCGCGGATGTTGTGACACTTTCTGTGGCCCCTCACAATTCCGAAACCGTCGCTTCTATTTTCGGACTTCCCCGTAAATGTGGCATGTCACTAATGGCACTTCAGCATTCAACTTCGTCGAGTCCTTACGCTCACGCACGTGGGTCCCGTTAAGTATATACGCATAACGTCACCGTGTTTCACGGTAACATATAGAGTGTTGGCTGCCGAAATAAAAGCTCCGCGCCTTCGATTTAGAAAAAAATTAGCTTCCTTCGCGAGCTTTGCGATGCTCCAATTGTGTATGGGTAAGCTAATTACCGAGTCGCACCCATGAGTAGCTGATGTAGAAGCGTAACATGACTACGTAACATGATTACACTCCGAGTCGCGCACTGGAATGTGTACGATTGAACAAATAGGTGCAAGCATGCAGGTGAAAAGTGTCGGTATACATCGCACAATTTGCACACACTGTTAGCTTTTTTTTTGCGTATTCGTCTTTCACGCAGATTTTAGACACGAATACGTCGTTTCCTGCTACTTTTAAGGTATAGGAATAAATACGCACCAAGAAGAGATGAAACTAATATTGTTCAAGCTATTCAGAAGAACAAAAACCAAATGTTATATGCTTCCAAATGTTCCATTAAAACAAATGTTGCAGCTGTGCTCAGTAATATAACAGGAGTACAATTTCGAAGCACTTAATGAGGCCAAGGAACTTTTCTTCTGCTTCCAATTCAGTACGTCCGTTTATTCGGATTGCTTCTTTTTTTAGACAAACGTCGCTACAGATGGCGGTACCAACTCTCCGACGACGTTAAAAAGAATGCAGTAATACTGAGAAAAAATGATACGGTCCACTGGGAATTGGTTCCGGGATTGGTTCCGCTCTAAAATGGCCGGAATTCGATGCCGCTTATTCCTCGGCGGGGTCGCGGAATAAGCACAGCGCTGTGGAAATGAAACCAAGGCGGCTCAGTTTCTGATGCACAGCAAATATGAGATGTGCTTGATTACATACACCCAACAATAACAAAACCAACGGAGTTTTTAAAACGGTCATCTTATAACGGCCACCGGCAGAACGGAAACCGGAAATTTAAACCCGGCCGCTAGGGATATCTAGGTTTTGCAGTTCTGCATTGTACACATATATTTACTTTCTCTTTACTGAGCGGTCAGCTGAAAGGAAATTGTAGTTTGCGAGTCCAAAAATGATACCAATCTTTCTTTGTTTCTTGCTGACTCTGTGCTTCACTTCTTTGAGCGCGAGTTCTGAAATCGGGGTCGTTTTAATTTACCTCTACATTTATTTTTGCGATGCAGGCCAAGAAATATATGTAAAAATGATATAACCGGCTGCACAAGCAAGGAAAGAAAGCATAGCAATCAGGATACGGTGGGCGTTGTTCAAATCGCAATCGCTTTGATCATCGCTCACCCCAAATTTAACAGGAAAACGACAGTTGTTGGGAAATTGCTTCCATGAAGGAGCTTTGTTATTGCGTGATTGGCGGACTTTCTTTCCTCAGGGTACACTGTAAGCATCTATGAGCAATAAAACGCCTAGTGGAGGGCATGGTTTAGATCGCCATTGCGTCCTCGACTACGTTTGCTTGCTCTTCGAAACAAGTGCGAATGTCCTCCGCCCTACGATCTCGCGTATAGACGGGTCACGTGCAAGCGCTGCCAAAGGAAGCACATGCGCACAGACGTTGCAGAGTCGCTTCAGTTTCAGGGGCCAAATTAACGAAGCTTTTCGTTCACAAGTGTTGTTTGCCACTGACCGGCCTCCTTCGCTAATGATATGTCCAACATCACGATTCGCTGGTGTCCGCTAATGCGGACACCACCATTATTATTTCAACAGACAGTGACTGGATTATGGACAATATACACGCGAGGGTCCCAAAATCTGGCGACAGTATCGATACCCTCGGTGTTAAACAGAAACGGAAAAATGCGAGAAAAAAAATTACATTTATTTATTTATTCAAAATACCTTACAGGCCCATTGAAGGGCATTGAGTAAGGGGGGCAACAGTAATTACAAGTTTAAAAAAAGATACAAAAAATAAATAAAAAACAAAGATACAGACGAAAAAAAAGGCAACAATACAAATATTACAAAAAGCAAAGTACAACATCTTTATACAATATTAATACGCCACGAATTCAAGTTATCACGGAATGTTTCGCGATTAGAGATGGATGCAATGTGATCCGGAAGTTAAATGCCTTCGTTAGACCATGAATGCGTGCGAATTATACCAATTATACGGAAGATTATACGGAAGAACCAATTATACGGAAGATTATAGTTAAAAAAGAAACATAAAGAAAAGCTATGAAATAAAATGCATTGTAACGAAGCACAGCAGCTGTGAAGTCGAAATACGACGTTCTAATTACAACAGATCAAGGTATAGATATCTGCAGGCCACAGGAGCCTCATGCCCAACTACTTTCCCGCTCTTTCAGATCTGCGGAGAACTCGGAAGGCTCGCGACAGGGACACTAGCATCTCCGATGTTTATCCGTTGCCAGCTCTGAATATTTGCTAGAAAGAAACGCGCCGTGCGGTGTGAATGACACTTGCCTTTAGAGTGGTCAATCCGCTGATTTGGTTGCCATGTATCGCGAAAGAAGGACATGAGGGCATGCGGCACAACAACACGACGCACGATCACGCATCATACTCGATTCCAGCACTATAAAACAGACACATCTGTAACTTAGTAGCCAGACATTCAACCATTCTAGAGAAGAAGAATAAACAAACTTTATTGTAACGTGAAAGGATTAATGCGGTCGGGGCCCTTAGTCCAGGGCCCTAATGGCTGCCGCCGCCGTTCTTGCTCATCGAATTAGGGCCAGCCAGACCGGATGCTCGGAGCGACCCTCCCACTGCGCATACGTTGGTTGGGGGGATTTTAGAATGGGGATATCCGTTGGTAGTTTTTGGCACTCAATCGTGACGTGGAACGTCGTCGGTGGTGCACCGCAGCCTGGGAAGGTGGTGGGGTATAAGGTTGGGGAGAACTTGTTGAGAAGGAGGAGGTTAGGATACGAGGTGGTTTGAAGCCGTCTCAGGGAGACGGCTTCATTCCGGGAGAAGGATTTGGGTGGAGGATGATATCGCACGCGCCCCAGTCTGTAATAGTCTAGAGTGTCACGGTATGCGTTGGGCAAATTGCGGGAGGCTTTATCTGGGTCGGTCGCCTCACTGCCCGGGGCCCGGCAGGTTAGCTCTCGGGCAGCCGCATGAGCGCGGTCATTGCCCGACAGTGAGGAGTGACCAGGTGTCCAAATGAGCCTGATGCGTGGTATTGAGGGATCTGGAGCTGCGGGGAGTTAGCGTATGCTTGATGAGAGCGCGATTAGCTTCCTGGGGTATGTGACCCCTGAGGTAGGCTCGACATGCGTCTTAATTTGCGAGTCTGTTATTATGATGTGGTCGTGTTTTGGTGTGATCTTTTCCTGTGAGTGACGATGTGGTTGATGGCGAGTGCTATGGCCACCGTCTCCCCCGTGAGCGTAGCCCCGGTCTGGACGCTGCACGAGGATACGATATCACCCTGATCGTCCACCACCACCGACTTTCTTTGTTCTCGGTCGAACGAGTGTACTGGGCAGCGTCGGTGTAATAGGCGGTGCCCTCCGGTTGGGTGTTGAGGAATTTCCGAAAGTATTTAACACGCGCATCCCGGCGACCATTATGATACTCTGGATGCATATTGCGTGGTATGGGCGCTATGGTGAGTAAGGTTCCGATGTTTGAGGGGACGGGGACTTGCTCATCGCGTAGAGGGTGAATGCTGTGGTTGGTCCAGCCTTGAGAGCAAATGCCTGCCTGTGGAGGTCAGTCTTAATCTCTCGAGTTGTGCCATTCTGTGTGCTTCGATGTGTTCCTCGATGGTGTTGTGTACCCCGAGAGCAAGTAGTCGTTCCCTGGAAGCACGGAGAGGAATTCCGAGTGTTTGTTTAACGGCTCCAGTGCGATTGCGACTGCACACATAGTACAACTGCGCCCGTGCCGCTCCGCTATCGCCTACAGCAACTAGCGTACTCGCACACTTTCCTGCGCCGTGGTGTGGAAAACAGAGCCTTGTGTGGCAAATTGTGAGGTCATCATCTACAAAACAATTTATTCTTCGTTTACTTATTTAGTCGTTAATTCGGTAGCATTAAATACACACACACACACACACACACATATATATATATATATATATATATATATATATATATATATACCTCCGGAACAACAGTTTCCAATGTCCTGCACGCGGTTTCACTAATGTATCCCGCACCTCAACGTAACGCTACGGTATTTCTCTCCCATTTATCGCGAAATAACCACTGAATATGTATTTATTTATTTGTTTGTTATTTGTTAAATGAGTCACTCATTCATTCATTCACTCCGTCATATTTACAGCCCCAAGCTGCAGTTGTTCTATGAGAAATTAAGCAACATGGGCTACAGATTGACTTCGACAACGTCATTGCGTTCTTTAAGTTGCGCGCAAATATTCGAAGGTGGACGTTGCTGGATTTAGCTTCTATCTTGATGCAATCTTGCAGTTCGAATGCTCAATTGCAAGCTCATCTTGAGCAGCAGGACGCCGCCAGACATGAATTAGCCGACATGTTTCGACTACTGAATTCAATTCAATTCCACTCGGCTTAGCCTCATGAAGACCTTGTTTTTTCTTCCTTTCTTTTTTTGTGCTTTGCGTTTCCTCTCGCTCATTCTCTTTCTTCTCTCTCTCTCTGTGTGTGTGCATGTTGGCGTGTGTGTCATCTCACAGCACCGCAGCAGTGATGAAAGTAAAAAATCGAGCGTTTGCGAAAGAGCAGCTGCATGGCAAGGCTTAAACGCAGGCAACCAAATTGGACAGCCAGTAAAGGATTACGAAACAAAAGAATAAAAAGCGACATACGAACTCTAGAAGACAGTCAGTCGGCTGTCTGTTCGTATAGCGGAGAATGGAATTCGCAGGGGGCCACGGCGAATGCTGAGTGACACCGGCGAGGCCGTGGCGACAGACAAATAAGAGGCCCTCTTTGCGATCTTTAACGCGGCGATTTTCCTACAGCAGAGTTGCCCACCAGTTCAGCATGAGACAGTTTTTCCTTCTATTCTCACTGTAAGTAGAAAGGCATGGCAAACTCCATCCACTGAACACAACGAAGAAAAGTAATAACGAAAGAAACCCTTCCACTTCCCGGAATGGTCTGCCATTTCGTGGTGTTCTTTCATGGTCGCTAAGCTAAAATGACGCTCGCTTTTTCACCGGTGCTTTCTTTTTGTTTGTTCGTTTCCTTCGTTCTTTTTCGTTTTTATTTTTGTTTTTGTTTCTAACGTGACTTGCTTCGAACTTTGAGACTCCCGAAGGAGCCTGTCTCACGTGCCTCTTCTGATCTTCTAGAACTCGCCTTAGATCAAGTATACTATATGTGCTTCTCTGTGTGTTCGTGTGCGTCTGTGCGCTCGCACACACCCTCGCGAGCGCTTGACAAATCGCCTGGACGCCTGCAGTAACGGCACGCAGCAGAACGCTTCGACGCGTGATGAATCGTTTTCCTTCTATACGAAACGCGGATTGCGTCTCTTCATCACTCCCGCATGACGATTCGGGAGCCATGGGCTCGAGGCTCCGAGCCCTCGTCCGTCATTGCGTTCTGCGCCGAAGGTATCGTATCCGTTTTGCCCCACAAAGCTATGCGCATCGCCCGATCGCACGATACAGCAGTTCCCAGGGGACTTGGAAATATTTTTCAAGGCCGCGAAACAGACATGCCCGTCGTTCTGTTGTTGTTGTTCTTGTTGTTGCCTCGAAACATCCCCGTCTCCTTTAGTTTGTGAAGCTTTCCATTCCTGTTCTTTTGCTATAAGTGTCCCCGGCAGTGCGGCTATATTTGGAGCGTTATAGCCATCGTGGCCCTCGGTGGGGCCGGCAAGATCTCGAGTGTTCTGTGTGCACAACGGCGTCTCCAGGCGTACAGATCTTTTTCGAATCCCATCTGCGTGGTAACGCCGTCTTCTACAACCACATTTTGTTGTTGTTATCATCGTGGTCGTCATTGTTGTTGTTGGACAAGAATGCCCATTATAATTCAAATTCTTGAATATATTCTTTGCCCCAACATTCCATTCGGGATTTCGGGATGACTAAGCCTAAAGAGGCCTACTTACCCATTTTCAATTTCTAGCATCATTCAAAAATAAACAAACAAATAAATAAATAAATAAATAAATAAATAAATAAATAAATAAATAAATAAATAAATAAATAAATAAATAAATAAATAAATGAGAATGTGCATGGTAAATTTTCATGAATGAAAACGTGGATCTACACGAACGATTTACCTTGAAAACAAACGTGCTTATATGACACTCATGTAGCATGTCCAAAAGTATGGTGTGGTCTGCTTGCACCATTTCGTTTTGTTTTCATAACGTGTCCGAGATCTCTTGACCACTATCACGCCTATCTTCAACCAAGGATGTGCTGTCCAACCCCCGCCCAACTGGTCAACGCTGTACCTCGAGACAATTCCGACGCAAAGTTCCAAGACCGCGGTCAATGAGAGCAAGGCGAAATTGTTCTAAGCGTCTTAAAAATCGAGTGCTTTTTGTTAGTTTATTGTTTTCATTTTTATTGCGATAGCAATTATATGGACACTCCAAAGCAGATTTCTGCCGTCGGCGTCGCCGTCGCCGTTGCCGTGAGGTTCGTATGACGTCAGTGGAGATGAAATCGTCGCCGTGCGCCGAACGCTGTATGTGCGAGTGAAAGGGCGCGAGGGACGCGCGCTTTCACGGGGAGTGAACGCACGGCGAAGAAAAAACGCGCGTTCTGCGCCGTGCTCCCTTAAGGGCTGTAGAAGTAGGCGTCTCTTTCCTCCTTTACAATCACCATATATGTAGAACAAACGCGCCTTCTTCCGACGCTCGAAAGGCCGTGGCGGGGAGGGGGGCGGGAGGGGGAGGGAAGAGAGGCGACGTTTAGTTGCGGCATCAAGTGCCTATTTATATCAGAGGCTCCGCCAACAGTCACCAACTCCGTACGCATTTTGTGCGAACGCGGGCAAAACGCCGACGGCGTCGACAACAGTTCTGCGTGTTGCCGGTGCTGCTGCATGTCCAAGGTTATACACCTGATAAAGCTACTATCATTACTCCATATAGCTCTCTACAAATTTGCTACCGCAATTGATGTTTCGCCTTTCAGGTCAAACTGCTACTTTTTTTTTTTTTAGTAGTGCCATTGTATGGAGAATTCTACGACATCGTCCGAAGAAGGCTATGACACGGTCATTTCTAAAAAGACAATAAAATTTTGTAACATTAGCATTCGAGAACCGGTCGATAGCAGAAGCACACAAGTAAAACGAAACACGAATAAAGACCTCGGAAGTTTTGGTCCCATATATTTTCCGTTACCACATCTTCACTAAGGAGAAGGAAGGGATTATAGGTAAACGACTTTGACACTAGGCTTCTTACCCCAAAGGGGATCGGGTTGCGGTGGCTTAGCGCGAGAAGAGGTGATATACGTCAGGAGGAAATGCGCATCGAGGTCCAGCTGCAAACTCGCTCGGGTGTAACGGGCGGTCCAAAGCCTTATCCTGCTTTAGAGCTTCTCACCGCAAGGCACGCGCTAAGCATATCGCATGAATTAATCAGCCTTAGGAGAGATTACTAACGAAGCAAAAAGGCGCTTGATGTGTGTTTGTTTTCTGTCCCCAGCGCCATTGAAGAAATAACGTAGGCAAAAAAAAAGACACTTCTGCAAAAAATATAGCACTAGTATTCGGATAATTGAATACTACATAAAAATTCTATCACTACAACACACTAAAATATAAAAATAACTACAATAATACAAAAAAAAAGAAACTGCGAAGAGGCGATGCTCCAGCGCCCACAGTATAAAGTCGACCGCGGCTGCAACGTTAAGACCGATGGCCCACGTAATAAACTAATAAGCGCATGAAGTGCTGCTTTTTTTTATATCTACATAGTTAACATGAATTCGTTACTGGCAATACTGACATTACGACAGTTTTTATTCTACCTTTTTCTCTTTCTAGCCAATGGAGCGTGATATTCATTGCCTTTGGTCTGTATTTCTGGCGCATGTTCGTTCTCATTCATGTGCATGTTGACAATGCCGTCACCAAAGACATTTACATATAATTTCCGTAGGTGAAAGTAAGTGTCAACCCGAAAAGCATCCGTTTTCTACAGGTCGACAGTAAGGTGTTGGTTGGCTAGTTAGACAACCACCTGGCATTTATTGTCCACACAGCATATATCGAAGGCGCCCAGTCTACTTATATGACTTTGTTCTTTTTCTTTTTTTTATTCCTCAACACATTTCACATCCCCTATCATCTCACCTTCCCTACAGTGTTGAAGTCGGTCGAGTCAATGTTTTCTGAAGCAGCCTCGCTCATTACCTATTCCTATCGACTATCTACTTCGAAACCACAGCCAAGGCAACCAAGGACTTGGTAAAATCTGCGTGAAGGAAGTCTCAGTTAAAGCCGGACTACGACGCCACGAGTGTGGCGTCGTGAAAGTTCACATGTCGTACAAGTTCACATGTCAAAGCAATGGGTCAAGCCTGAGACATCCCTCGATTTCCCGGTGTTCACCACTTCGTCACTCAAACCTTCTTCGAGATGCATGCGGAGGCGGTGAGAAAGGTATACGCAAATGCTGCACAAAACAAATTGTACAGAATCCCTAAACGCTTCTTTGCCGGGAATACACTCCAAAGCTATACCGAGGAGCTAGGCAGTTTATACTTAATTCGAAATTTGTGCTTGTGCATTTCTTTCCATGTTCTTGCATCTATCTATACAGGGGTAAATAGATGGTACCGAAAATAACCTTAAATTAATTAAATTCTGGTCGAAACCACGATTCAGTTATGAGGCACGCAGTACTGGGAGACTCTGGAATAATTTCGACCACCCGGGGTTCTTTAACGTGCTCCCAATGCGCGGTACACGGGCGTTTTTTTTTTTTTCTTTTTTTTTTTTTTTGCCATTCGGCATCATCGAAATGCAGCTACCGCGGCCGTGATACGATCCAAAATATTCCGTATGCCTCAATTTCTCTGGAGAATAGCTATCCACAGTAGGGGGGCGGGAACGCGAAGCCTCGTTCTGGAGCCAGTGCTCGTTTTGTGGTATTTGTCTCTCTGTGTGTCCTTGTATCATGCAGTCGCTCTGTGAGAGCATAGTTTTTGAGCCAAAGTTTCGACGCGGGGACTTGTCTTCTTCGTCGGGCACTCCATGAAGACAAGTTCACATGTCAAAGCGATGGGTCAAGCCTGAGACATGTCACTCAAACGTTCTTCGAAATGTTTTCTTGTTTAGCGCAACCTATGTACCATATACCAAAACGGAACAAAAATAAACAAACAAAAAAACAAAGGGACGCTGAAGACGCATTTTCAAGCAAACCCGAAGACAGTGGGGACATGAAGGAAAGAAAGAAATAACTTGCAACGCTGGTAGTCCTGCATAGCTTTTCCCATTGCATCTTACGCCTCCAACGGGCCAATGTGTATGGGCTAATTATAAAGCCCATTCAGGCTCCCGTTACGACGCATTGTAGCCATTGTGCGGCGACCACGTAAAGGGTGCCTTCGTGGCGGTTAATAACTGCGTAGTTGCGAGCAGTAGCAGAACATTAGGAGATAAATAGGAGAAGGCCCCGTTTCTGCACGCCACTGTATGAATCTTTTAGCGGCCTGTCTGGGCACAGCGGACGTCGTCTAGACGCGACGCTATGAACACCTCCGCTCGCAGGTAAGCTAGATACTGCAAGTGCAGCCGCCTCCATTGCGCAACGACGTGCTAAGGGCGCGGAAACACGAGGGTCTTTGTCATCCTGCCGTGCAGTTAACTGGCTGCAGCCTAAGGTGCGGCATTACCTGCTCATTCTCACTTTCTATATGGTCCCTTGCACTTTGGGCACACGGAGGCCTAAAACAAAGCCGTCGCGTGTAATACCTTTCTTGGCGGCCGGTGTCATCCCCACATCTTTATACTGCGAAACTGTGCTCCCGCTCACGCTGTCGAGAAATACGCGAAGTAAGAGCTCGCGTATGGAACCTTTATGCAATAAACGCACACGCGTGAATGGCGCCAAGCAGCTTGCGCAAATTGACGTTATACTTCGGAAAGGGTACTCGTAACTGGCTTTATTAAGCGCGGCCTAAGAATAGATCACCGTCACGCCGCGGACGTACTTTGTTACAATGTCGTCGCGTCTCAGAGAACAATGTACGGTCTGTTTCAACTATAGCGCGGCGGCCGCGTGTCTTTGGCATTGCCAGCGTTTTCGCGTACGTGATGATGAAGAATGGCCGTGCGTATACCTGCGGATTTGAAAGATTGTGCGTTAGCTGTGGTGAGCCAGTGCTGGCCACCAGACGTTCTCCTCGTCCGTTCGCGCTCTCTACACAGCAGCAGTAACGAATATGCGCTACATGATGATGATGATGATGGTGGTGATGGTGTTGACGATTGAAGCTTAAGAATAGCGCAAAATAAGACACGAATAGACGCACTGGACAGGCGCCAACTTCCAACCGATTTTATTGTAGTGTTAACAACGCTAAGGTAAACTATGGACGCAATGAACATTCACAGAAAAAAACAGCAACCATGCAGTTTTCTGGCAATAAAATCAGTTGGAGGCTTGCGACTGTCCTGTACTTCTTATCCACGTCTCATTTTGCGCCATTATTAAGCGTGAATCGTGAACCGATTAGCCTAGCAACACATATTAGTTGTTTTGATGATGATTATGATGATAATCATCATCATCATCACAATCATCACGCGCTTTCAGAGCTAAATTTAGCTTCTCGTTTGGGGTTTAGAGAAGCATAGATCGGCAGCGCGTTTGTCGATCTGAGCAGGAATGCTCGCGTTTGAGAGAGGTCACGATGCCACACTAGGTATAATTGATGAACCTCAGACGTGTGCTCATTAAGAGTTACAAGGACTACAAGGGTAACAATTGTTGCAGAAATGTCGCGCTTGCCCGGCTGTGTTTGAATTGCGTTTGACTTGTACGACTGTGTGTTCTGAGCACTACGTAGACAAACGAAGGTGGTGCACGCGAGGTAACATTTAACATCACATCCCGACTGTCGCATGGCGTCAACAACACCGCCAAATACCGTCGAAATATAATATATTTTAATAATAACATATAGTCAGAAAGCTTCACTTACACCGATTCCCACAGAGCGTGGGACTTGCATAAGTTTTTATTGCGATAGCAATTATACGGACACTCCAAGCGAATATTTGCCGTCACAGTGAGGTTCCGTATATGTTTAGGTATATGTATGTTATATGCCATGCCATGTTATATGATATGCTGTATATGAGGGTTATATTGCCACACCATTCTATCCCTAAAGTTGCTCATACAAGGTGTTTCATTCTCGACAAAATGTTTTAAAGGGCCCCTCACCAGACCACACAGCAAATTTTGGTTATACTCTGGAAGTTGTTACGTGCCCTCCTGGGAGCGTTCTGACGCAAGAATTTTTCAAATTGGTTCACTAATAGCCGAGATAGAAACATTTCAGTACCGAGAACTCGATGGTTTCAGGAGGCGAGCGTCACCGTCAACAATTAAGGACACTCTCTCCACTTGCGCCTGTCTAGCCTCCGCACGCTAAATTCCTTCCCTGCGTTCTCCCATACCGGAGCTGGAGTATCGCGTGACGCATACGTCACAAACCCCGCCTTTTTTTAATTATCTTTCTCTCTCTCATTGTTGCTGCGTGGCGCACTTCCGGTGACGGTCTCGCGCGCGAGCTGTAGCGTTTGTCTCGTTTTGCGCAGCGCACGATTTCGCCCGCTCTGCTCGAGAACACCTGACTAGCGGTATAAGTCAGTACCACACGAACAATGATCGAGGCCGACACAAGCGGATCACAGAGCATGGTCGCGCGCTGGAACACGGTAGAAAATGGCATAGTTTCGCTCTCACCGCGCGAGACTGCACGACGCGGGAATCAGCAGACGAAACGGAAGAACGTCGCTCTTGCTGCGGTGCGAAGTAAAACAAGAACGCGCAGACATTCGGTTTGGGTGTTTTATTATTTCTCTAAACTTTAATTCGTCTGTTGAAGCAACAGATTACACAAAGAACCGATGTTGCCTTGAATAGTTCTCTAAGTGTCACGTGTCACTATGAGCGACGCCACAGCGTATACATGTGCGCAGGCGCACTTGCTGATACACGTCATCCCCGTCTTGGAGCGCGGCGTCCGCGAGGAGAAGAGCAAACGCGTCGTTTAGTTTGAAATTTCAGCTCTTTCCGCGGCGTTTAGCGATGTAATTCTTAGCAGACACGATCGCGTGCGCGCACGGTACGCACTGCGCTTGTCAGTTCGAAATGGCCAGACCTGGTGAGGGGCCCTTTAAGAGTCGTCGGCCCACGCATCCACAGTCATCTTCAGGAGTTTCTTACTATGTTATATTGACGGTACTTAAACGGCATTGCTGAACGTAATAAAAGCCAGAGAGGCTCACTACGGTCGATTAGCGCCCTAATGAAAAAATCCATAAAAGGAAAATGCAAAAAATAAATAAGCCTTGTCGCATTGCCGAGCTGCGCGGTAAGCACACGCCCAGAAATAAGGATAAAGAGTCGTAATGTAACATAATGGAAAGAAAAAGTAACAAGCGACGACACTCCCAACAGATTCAAGCAATATTCCTGAGACACCATCGCCGCGTGGAAGTACATCCGCTATTCGTGCTCATTTTTAGTCCCTGATAGCGCACTCCGTCTGCCCAAAAAGCATTCCCAGAACGCATTACGTCAATTGAGCAAGGTACTTGAAATGCGCTGGTGATTATGTCTTACGAGCTTTCGATACGATGCGAGACTCCATCAGTCGCATAAAGGTGTGCCGGGCCTTCTAAAGCAGAAATGCGCACGAAGATTCCCTGCTTTCATAAGCACCGCGGCGCGCCTAAGGCGATGCTTTAGAAGAACGAATGCGTCTTGAAGAACCAGGAAAGAGTGAAGATTCATTCACGCTCACACAAGACAAATAAAGAAGTGGTATTCGCAAGTACAAATTGAAAAGCATAGCGCCTATATAAATTCACGATGAAAATTTCGCAAATGAAAACAGGTTGAACTGCAAGAACGCGTTTTTTTTTTATCTTTCTTTTTTTTACTCTATATATCACAAGACTCGGATGCAACTCAACGACAGAAGAAAAATGACAAGACGATGTTATGAGACACAGAAAAAAAAATAAAGCGAACAAAAATGTGTTCATATATGGCAGGCACTCTCAAGCAATAAACGGTGGCCTACCAGTATTCATGAAATTAAAAGTACGGAATCGCTGTATTGTGCCACTGCTACATTATGGGGCATAAACTTCGTGCGTAACAAAAAAAAAAGAACAACTTGACAAGAAACTTATAACGACCGCGCAACGAGCCGACGAGACGAAAAATAATAGTCACAATTGCTGGTTTTACAGCATTATACGCTACTTAGCACGAGGTGACGGATTGGTTTCCCTCCCACGGCAGCCATACTGTGATGGTGCGGAATTCAAGAACGCTCCCATACCTACATATAGCTGCACATTAAATAGGTCCAGCTGTACAATATTAATCCAGGGCGTCTACGATTACCTTGATGTGCGGCCTTCAAAGCGATACACTTTTGCCACTTTTCCTTGTAGCTCGAAACACGGCTCTTGCACGGATTGGGTTGGGTCATGCCCACTTGCTCATACAGCGCTGGGAAAGATCCTTCGTTCAGCTGCACGTAACTCTATATCAGCGACTTCTCCACGACTGCTCGCGGTCGCTGTTGTTTAGAAATAGACGCTTAAGCTACCAAAGGTGCTCAAATACTGAGAAGACGTTCTTACTAATTGGGGTTAACATTCAGCTGCTATTTATATTGCATAAAATGGCAGAAATAAGTTCCAGTGTGTCGGAACGGAAACAAAACAAAAACGAGAAACGAATCAAAACGATATTTTTGACCGAAACGAAAACGTGGCCTAAACGTTATTTATTATTTTGTTTCGGCATGAAACCGAAATATTTTTGATCAGTTTTCGGTTCAAGGGGAAAGTCAGCAACTCAAAACAACCGACGCCAGGCAACGTCAGAATTAGCGTGCATCCCAGGCAGGCATAGTGCGAGCGATAGCCAGTCGAGCGCTCTGCTAATCTAAGCCTGCTCTAGCAGATCGTCATCGCAGCATCGGGCTTGCGCGGTCAGACCTTATCGATTCGTTTTCCACGGATACAACGCTTTGTCACCGAAGTTTTATCATTCGTTTGCGTTCGTTTAATTTCATTTTATCGGAACAGCGGTCTCGAATTACGGCGAGTACACTCGATGACGTGCTGTTTCTGAGATCATGCTCAGCGCCTTGACTCAAGGCACTGAGCATGATTTCAGAATTCAGAATTCACTTATTGAGAAAAATTAATACTATGTTTTTATCGTTACTTTGTTTCGAAAATTCTTGTATGCGAACCAAACGGTTATGAACCGTCACGGATCATTTCTTCGTTCGCTCCGGAGCAGAACCGGAACGCAACTTCTTTCTGTAGAACGAAACCAAAACCAGAAGAAAAGACATTTCGTTCCGACACCCTGGAAATGACTCATAAAACAGCAGATGTTCCGTAAATACACTAAGGGTATCTAAATCAGGAAAAATTCCCGAGGCAAAACAGGTATATCCCGCATTTGTCTATAGCGCGGAATCAATAGCAGTTAGATTTCCATTGAAATATATCCGACGTGGCATCCTTATGTTTAGTGCCATCAACACTCTCATAACTCTTAGTTCGTTCATTCATTGATTCGTCGATTGGTCAGTCGGGCGGTCATATTTTGTAGAAGGGAAAGGAAATAGTGCTGCCGAGGTATGTTATTCCTCAGTCGTCAAACCGGCGAGCAACAAGAAAGTTTTTCATTCTCCCTCTCTGTCCAGAGCAACGCATTTATAAAATAACAGAGCAGAATCGACGCACACGAAACATCTCCATTCTGAGCGAAATCGCACTCCAAGGAAACCGGGACGAATTATAGGCTTCTACATTTCTTTATTCTTCGTGTCACGCAAAAACAAGTAAAGATTCGTCGCATCACGCAGCGATGAAGTAAAGAACAATGCAGAAGCTCAAGTGTGCGCAGCATAAAGAAAAACAAAAAAGAAGGAAAGCTCAATTTTCCGCACCACCCAAGCTGTTACAACATTTCTCCTTTCCGTACCAAACGTTTCTTGCGCAAACACGACTTCGCCCATCCTGGTCATTCTCCTTTCGGCAGCAACGTTTTCTCTCTCTCTCTTTTTCTGTGTTCCCAGTGTTAACTTCTTGCATTCCTTTTATTAATTTATTTTTATTTTTCAACTTCGAAGTACTGCGCGCGTGAAATTTCGCGAAGCACTCGTGTGTATGCTCTGAAATAAAAAAAATTACAACTCCGGTTCCAAGACTTCATCCTCATGGTCTTATGCACATTCCGAAAAAAGGAACAGCAAGCAGGCAGCAGCCATGGGCGTTGTACGCCGAGTCTGCGATCACCCTACTACAGATTCGCCATTGGCTCAGCGCATATATGCTGCCAGCGTGTCACCAAGGGCACGGAAAGCGTGCGGGTGTTTTGTGCACGCTTCTTGTGCTATGTACGCATATTGTAGTATAGTTTATGTGCAGATGTCTGAATATATGCGCGGATAAACGCTTATATGCCTCTGTGTTTGTGTTCCTGTTCCTGCGTGTGTGCGTGCGTGCATGCGAACGAGCTTCTGTTCGCACGCTCGCGTGAGTGAGCGAGTGAGTGAGGGATTGTCAGCTACTGCTACTCCGGCGAATGTACTCGGACGACCCGAGCGTCCGTTTTTTACGCCTGTGCGCACACCTGAATTTAAAATGAAATTGTGACGGGTGCATGTATATGCGTATTGCTCCGGAAGGTCCTCTTTCGGGGGGCTCGAAACTTCGAGAGAGCGAAGATGTCTTATGTGTCGTGGACCCTGCGGAAAGTCACATTGCACCGAGGCATAATAAATTCGCACAAGGCCAGATGCTCAGCGCAATCAGCATTTGCCAGTGGCAACCACATGCACGCGATATTCAAGCAACAGAGACTTAGCGGGCGCGGTCGGTTGCTCATCCCCGATTACCTTCAAGAGAAGTCTTGGCGAAAACGAGACATCTGCTAAGACTCAAGACTTTGAGTCCTTGGAGGGGTGGTGGGAACATGCTACGGATTGCACGAGGATGCGTATACGTTTGTATGATGCAAGTCTCATCTGGCAACGATATCGTGTGCGATGATGACCAGTGCCGCAGTTAGTCAGCAAATAATGCTATGGAGAGAAGCGCACATTTGAATTAGGAAAAGAGTTTTGATATACACCCCTCTATTTTGAACAAGCAGCCTAATCTTAGCTTAGTGTAGTCACGAACGGAGAGCTGAAGACCTAACAGCAGTTGAAGAGGAATGTTAAGTTATGTTCTATCAGTAAAATGCACATCGGCAATAGCAAAACCTTGAGAGTATGCTTGGTAAGTCTGAAAAAGCGCAAGAACAGAAGGCGGGTGGCGACGCCACCGTAACGTTTCCGTACCATCGTGCAGCGCGTGACGTCATAGATCTTTACAGCATCTACTTGGATCTCGTCAGCTGCCGGTCGTCAATATAAACGAGGAACGCGCTGCATTTTAAACGAACTAACAACTCAGCTTAGTACAGTTCCGAAACCTTTCTTGCAACAAAAAGGCCGAAACAGACGCACACAAAAACGCTACTTAGAAAATCCGTGACGCCGTTGACGTAACGGCGGCGAGGTTTCAGCTCCAAATTCAGATACCAAGTTTGGCCTTCCTTTTCTTAAGTAAAAGTGAACTGTCACGCGGTAAATAAAGAGAAACATATTTTTCAATCAACGGTAGTCTGATTAGGTGTTTTCATAATTGTAAAGGCATAGTCTCCACGCGAGTGAACTTGATAAGCTGATGGCGGCGTAGTCATATTGAAATCACCGCATACGAGCGCGGTTAGCTTATATTGTGACAAAAATGTGGACGGGCCTTCAGGATGAAATCAGCTATACGAGAGACAAGCCACAGCATGTATGTTTACTTGTTTGCCCTCTATTAATGGCTCATACCTATTATGGGGGATTGGCCAAGATTTGGATGCATATAGAAGCCGATTAGTACTGCCAAGAAAACAACCGAAATAATTAGGGAAGAATCAAAGGAATAGAAAATATACAGCATTCGCGGCGAGCACTTCTGCCTTCGTTTGAATCGCCATGACTAGGGCCGCAAATAGCTGAGAAATAATGCAACGGAGAGAAGCGCACTTGCAAGTTATGAAAAGGCTCCTGCAGGTATATATATTTTAGTGTTCTTATAAATCCTTCAGATGCCAATTAATTATTTCTGTTGAAAATACAGTTTTAACGCATTTGTTGCATCTTCAGCGTCACTAAAGACATGCAGCGCGTTTTTTCTGCACCCACAAATATAGACACCATGCCTGAACAACTCACAGAGACTTGACGTGCCAACTTGAAGAGCACATGGACAACGGAAAGCCACTTCCCAAATCCGCCCAGTACGAATGGCTACTGTCAAAGCTAAGAATATAACGTGCTGCATGGCAATATGCTAACGCCGCAGCAATCGCGCAGACGTCTGTCTCGCAACTCTTCTGACCGACGCACTTGGCACATATTAATTAGTTCTAGAGTACAGGTCCAATCAGAAATGTGCTGAGATGTCTGTGCCGCATTTAAAACATCATTTATTTTACTTATATACAAGGACGCATCTATAAAACGTCATGCTGCAATTATTGTGCAACGAACCAATGTTTCGCAGTAGTGCCTCTTACTTCTAGCGTTTACAATGGTACACGAAACGCCTGAAGGGGTTAAGTTCAGATGAATGCGAGTGATTCTCGGAGCTGCTTGAGTAAACAAGAAAAAAAAATTAAGTGTTGAAGAATATACACAAAGCTCGCTGTTCCTATACGGCGCCACTCGGGACGGGGCGTACGTTGCCTCTACCGTGCCTTTTCATCGGGAGATAGGACCAACCGACGAGCAAAGAAAAGTGCCGCCAGTTGCCCGCCCTTCTCGTATCGGGACAACAAAAACGCGCAGCGCTCTGCTCACCCATCCGCCACCTCCTTTCCGCTTCAACGAGAAGGGAAGCATCGTTATCATGGTCATCAGTATAAACCCCGTTGTCCCACAAAGGGATCCGAGACCCAGAGGTGGCGAAACGCGTCGTCGCACAAAGCCCGCCTCTGTATCCGACGGGCTCGCCAACACCATAGTGGGAATTGGGCTCTTCACTTAATGGCCGACAGTCTCCGAGACTCGCCAGCTCTTTGTTGTGCTTAGCTTCACGGCATTAGGGATTCGCGCCCTGCAGAAAAAAACAAACATATCCAAGCATGCTTTACTGTCATTTACGTATTACCTCTCATGTATGTCTTTCCAGGCTACGGCGGTCGCAGATCGGAGGAAGCGAAATGCAAGAACGCTCCGGTGCTTAGATTTAAGTGTTATTGTAAAGAACTCCAGCTGGATGTCGAAAGTATTCTGCACACCTTCACTACGGCACCCCCCCCCCCTCCCCATTGTTCCAGCGATGTTTTGGGACTTTAAACCCCCCGAATCAATCAATCAATTATCCAGATTCTGTACAATGCTTTCTACATACCATGTTTTTGCGACGACTGGCTCAAGGTATTCAAAATGGGAGATTTGAGATGAAACTATCATTTTATTGACCGACTTTCATGGCAACGGACGACAGAATTTGCAAAACAATCACCAATGTAATTAATAATAAGTACACGTTCTCTAATTAATCCGTTAGTGGCCGTGTTGCCTTTGTGGAATCGAAGGCACCCAATAACTTTTTGTTACAAGGTCTCTGCCTATCACCAGTTCCGCAGTGTCTTGAAATATCCGTAATTATATTGCATAACTGAAATGTCAGTTGTGTGGGTTGAGCACCAAGTGAGATATTTAATTTCTGTGGTATAACGATGTCACTCCGAAGCAAACATATTTCCAGTAGCTTTGCCGCTTTCAAACATGTCGCGTGCGACATTCCCTCCCCTGTTATGCAGTATAGTCACTCCAGCAAGGGCATCGGATAAAACTGGTAACCCGGCCACCACATATGAGCTTATATGCTCTGTTTCAGGATTAGCAGGCAGCGCTAAGCATGAAACATGCAGATGACTTCGCGTTAAGCAGATGAACCTTCGCTGTGGGACTCCTGAGGCACAGGCGAGCGATCCTCCATCGGGCGAACGCGGTCGCCGAACATATCACAGGGGCCCGGGACTATATGGCTCCTCTCCTATACCCCCTTCCCCAAAGTTGAATAAAGTTTACATCCCCATATGACTGAAACTACGCAATTAGAAGGCTGATAGTATTCTCACTCTGCGCGTTTCGTATCACAGTTTCATGTTTCGTAGTGTCGTTGTTCATAAAGCCACTTTAACGGCCACGGATAACGGCTATGCCGTCATCCCAACCCACGATGCACCACCGAAACGTGCACCGTGTGCTGAGGGAACCAGAGGGAGCAGTAAACTGCCATCGTTTTACAACGTGGCTTTCGAGAACGCCTCCACCGGGACAGCGATGAAGGGCCACTGCCGTAAAGTGAAATGCAGGCGCGTTTAATGCTTTAATGCTTGCGGCACGAAGTTTAGGCGTAAGCCCGGTAACTGATCATCGTCATCAGCCTATATCTATGTCCACTGCCAGACGAAGGCCTCTCCCTGGGATCTCCAATTACCCTGCTAGCTGATTCCAACTTGCGCCTGCAAATTTCTCAATTTCATCACCCCACCTAGTTTTCTGCCGTCCTCGATTGCGCTTGCCTTCTCTTGGTATCCATTCTGTAACTCTAATGGTCCACCGGTTGTCCATCCTACGCATTACATTACATTTTTTTCTCTTAATGTCAATTAGAACATCGGCTATCCCCATTTTCTCTATGATCGGTAACTGATAGCGAATCTTAATCCCAATGAAGTAGTAGGTGAGCTCAGGCGCAGTTCAATGATCACCGCGTAACTGGCGAGTCAGGAAACGCACAGCAGGCAGCCGGCTGCTAACGGACACGGAGAGCGTGGTTCCCCGAGCGACGCGCGAAAAACCAATTTGGAACTACCCGACCAGAAAAATGAACCAAAAAGGGGTTGCAACGGCCCAATGACACGTAATGGTGGCTGTACAACGTGACAAACGTACCACACACGGCAGCAAAATGCAGACTGTGCTAAGCCCCTACTCTCTAACAGGGTAAATCATATTCTTGCGCATCCTAAATATTGCATCTTACATCCTAGGTTTAATCAAGGCTTAAAATACGAATGGAAACACTCTTTTGAAGACGGCAAAGGAGACGAGCGTGTGTGCGGGAAATAAATGAACAAACAACGGCACTTTGAAAAATTCAGCCTAGTAACTGAACTACTTCGCTGACTCAGCAAAAAGAGAGATGCAGCTGGATCAGCGGCCTTTGTTCTTCAGATACAACACATTATGTCATATGGGAAGGCTGTCACCTTCATAACACCACTATCATCACTGCATAATCTATAAGAGGACAACAACCGCGAATAATTAAGTTTTGTAGTTATGACGACTGGCCTAACGTGACTTAAGCACACATGCTACAGGTCCAAAAATTTTCCTCCAACATTTGTTCCCTGCTTCCAGACAAATATATAAGCTTGGAGACCTTAAGAACACTCAGCCATGATTGGTGACTGAAAGAGGTATCCAGGCAGACATTCGCAGCGCAGAACAACATAAAATCGCTTCCCATATCATGATTATTCCCCGAGCTCTAATATGCAGTCCATTTGGGTTCTCCTGCCAGGAGCATGAAAATCACTCTAATGTGACCCGCCACGGTGCCCCACTGGCTATGGCGTTGTGCTGCAGAGCGTAAAGTCGCGGGTTCAGTTACCGCCAGCCAGATTTCTATAGGTACTAAATGCAAGAACGGTCGTATTACTTAGGCGTAGGTGCAAGTTGAAGTACCCCCAAGCGGTCAAAATTAAAACGGAGTCTCACACTACGGCCTCCCTCATAGTAGCAGTGTTGCTTCGGTTAGCTGCCCTGGGCAATATTTTATTCGCTTCCTAACAGTGAACGTAAAAAAAAAAGGTCGCAGTCCTGTGCGGCACACGCAGCACAGTCACAGCGTAAGCTGGTGGAGCGGCTCAAGAGTAGCTCCAATTTGGGCACCACGCACAACAGGGTCTTCGCGGCAGTCTGTTCGCCTGCTTGTAATGCTCTCTGCACAGCAGTCTGCTGAGCCCGATCAAGCCTTACAACTGCAACTTACATGTCGGGCGTGCCGCGTTTGCCGGCACCTTAACTAGGTGGCGCCACCATACTGGCGGAGGCTCCACAGCTCAGGAGCGCGTTGATTGCGCGCCTCGTCTGAATCGCATATCGTCGTCTGCGCCTGCGCACGCAAACGCCTGCGCCTGCAAACGCCTGCTGCGTTTGCAGGCACCTTACCTAGATGGCGCCACCATACTGGCGGAGGCTCGGGTCGTCTGCCCGTGGGCGCTTGCATTATAGGGCATTTTCTGCCGCTCGATAGCAAGCGCTTGCGTGGCTCATTAGTAAAGTATCTGGCTCCCACTCAGCGGGCGCGGGTGCGATCCCGGATGGAAACGCGTGCTTTTTTTCGCACTTCCGGCGATGGCGGTTACGGCCCAACGCCGGCGGCCGCCGCCGGCGGCACCATCGCGAACCGAAACGGCTACTGGAATGAGCCCACAACAGCTTACGCTGTAAAAAAAAAAAATCTTACACAACGTCCTTCGTCGGTACTTTTATAGATGGTACTCAAAACCGGAAAAGAAAATATAAGATTTTACTACTAATCCTATAGTTGTCCTCTCATGCATCGTGGCGAAATAACCAGCACGACGTTCAACGCAACAGCTAAGTGCAAATTGTGCTCACTAATTAGCGATGAGACAAGAAAAAAAATCTGCGGTGTCATGGAAGCGCAGTTCCTGCCAGGCATCGAATACAGAGCAAGAAAAGCGACGAATAAAGTCACTTAATTCGTTGCTTTATATCACTCCATGCCGTACCAGTACATTACAAACGAAGCTCTCTTTGTGGCGCCCGACGGGTTCAGATGCTGTATTCGGTGGTAGTGATTGGGCTTAAAAGAGGAGGGCAATGTGTAGAGGGGCGACTCTGAGAGGATGAAGGTGTGGGATAACACGCAGGTCAGCATGCGTCGCTGTCATCTTTGTGTTCTATTGGACCCAACTTTCAATGCATACTGCGTAACTGTCACCTAAAATCAAGGCCAATAAGAACAAAATGTCCTTTCGTGTCTTAAGGTTAAAGCTACTTATCAAAACCAAATGTGGAAGCGTAGCAAGAAAAAAGAAAGAGCCGCGAGAGTTTACAGTTGGCTTGACATTCTTGCGCCCTCCGTCAGATTCTACAGCTTTTAAGACAAGGTACTTGCTGACTTCATACGGGTTCGGCGCATCTGGGATCTGCCTATCTATGTATGCGACTTCTTAGCAAAAGGGGCAATTTGTTACTTTGAAATGTCGCCACGAGTCACGAAATGTATCAAAACGTACGCCTCGGCGAGAATTGGACGCAGAGCACGTAAAATTAACGATACAGGTAGCGTAATTAGCCCCAATATAGTCGAAATTGAAGCACATGGTACCATATATACTGCACAGTCTCCAGGATCGGCCCATCTGGCCGATCTCGGAGATAGAAAGAAGGGAGAAAAAAGGGGAGAAAGAAACGCGTGCCAACCAAAGTCGACGTGAAATAAGACAACGCCGACGTACATACATGCCGGCAGGAAAGATAACAAGTTAGTAAATTAAAAAACTCGTCATGAATAAAAGAAATGAAGGATCCGAAAGTAATGTAAGGTCTGACAATGGAAAGGGGGGGGGGATATTGAAAATAGTGCAAAAACTATAATCCAATTATGTAATGTTGCATTACGTTTAATGCCCCCAATTTACGTCGACTTTGGTTGACACACCCTTTTTTTTCTAACGCTTGTAGCAGTGACGCATTGAAACGGCCCAACACGCCGACTCCAAGACCCTATTACTTGGGCGTCCTTTGGCTGACCCGTCGCGTGAACATTGTTTCTGCCTCACAGCGTCTATGCTTGTAGTGTATCATTTTCCTCCTCCCGCGATACAATGCACTCAAGTGCTGCATACTCGCATACTGTAATCCATTTAAAAGCCCACACATGGGACGCTTATACCTAACGGGCATGGAGAGAAAGCTTTAAACGCAAGCTCGAAGTTTCGGCAGTTGGAGCCTTTTGTAATGAAATATGAAAGCACTCGAAACGGAGTTGGGTCCTTCGGTCAAGAGTGCCGCGGGGCAGAGACGGAAGCCGTATATAGAGGGCTATGACAAGGGCGCCTGCTGCTTGTACGGGAGGACCCGGCTTTTCAGGGGCCCTCGACGACATATGGGGAGCTGCACTTCAATTGGATGAGGCCGCCTCTTGAACTGCGTTTGCGCAGGCTCGAACGCGTGCGCTGCGAGCCAGAATATATTTCGGAAAACTTGATGCGCACTTGCCTTAGGCACCGTCTGTAGAGAGACGCCCTTGTGCGATGGGAAGGAAACCCATAACTACGCAACTGCCAAAAGACATCCCGAAAATTACCCTTAAAGAGAATTTCAGGGCTGAGAATAACCGTACATATATACGATTGTTGATCCATTTCTGCATTTTTCCCCGCCATAAGAAAGTTGACATCCGACTGCAAGCGAGCTATATAATTGTGCAAAGAGTTGGCTGTGTAGAGAGAAAAGCAAACGCGCCACTGGCCGACACAGAAGCATGCGCACTTACAAACTAGTAAAAGAAGAAATATAGAAGCGTGATAAAGGCGCAGGCGGCTTTTCGGTGGCAGGCCATTCAAGCCTAACAAACTTTATCGCCCGGCGTTGAAGAAGATTATACAGTTCCCAGACTCAACTCGTATTGTTTTCATGCACATTTACTGGACTTGTTTCTTTTTTTTTTCTTGTCTTTTTTTTCAGTCATGCGGCTTGCTTCGTAGACAAATGCTTCTTACGTTCGTGAAAGCTCAGAAATTACATTAATAACTTACCAGTGCTTTCAGCCCAGCGTAAGTATAGATATTGTCCATCAACTTTGTCATCCAATTTCAGACTCTTATCCCTTTTTACTATTTCTCCCTAGTCGTCTGCTTCTTCTTCTTACACCGTTCCTTACACCAGACGACCATTCGAGCTTATTCTTCTTGCGGCAGTAAATGACACATCATCTACGCTTTTTTTTTGTCTTCTTTACATTCACTATCTTTAGTTCATTAGAAACTTGATAGCCTTGTCGTGCTTAACGCTAGAACTTCCATCCTATCCGTCCCTAATGTCCTTACCTTATCGGTCGCGCTTACGGTGGTTCCTTACCCTAGCACTTTTTTGCATCTAATTGCCATTTTATATTCAGTCTAACGTTGCTTTTTTTTTACATGTTTTATTACACTTCGTTGTACGTGCTCCATGAAGTCCCTAAGCGCTGCGTTACGCCGCGCTGCTTGCAGAGTTAAGCAAGAGGGTCGATGCATGCTAATTACAACGCCAGAGCCTGCAGACTCGCCGAACGGCTTTAGCCTGATTCTTTCGTTTCGCCCCATCGCTCTACTTATGGCGAGGATCGATACGTATTCGCGTGTCCCGCCAGCGGAGATCGATTCGCAGGGCGCTGACCGTAACTATATCAGCCGCACTCGGATTAACTATACGGAACGTCGATGCGAGTCCCTGCTCATTTTACCATCTGTAAGCATAAAAGGCTTGCACAATCTTGGAAAGCGGTTATAGGAAGCAAGAGATCATTAATCGGCCGATTAAGCGCCTCTTATTACACTGAGAAATTGGCTGTATGCATTATTCATGCGTGCACTCCGTTTTGCATGTATATTTCAGTATTTCTGAAGCGAACCAGAACGTATACTGTGCTGTAGCGAACTTATTACTGTAGTCACGAACACAATGAGTCGCCTTGCCATTCAGAATTATAGAGCTGGCTTGTTCAGTTACGTTTTGGTAATGCGTGAATCGAAGTGTTGTATATTGGTGTTGCGTTTGACATCAAGTGAGGCGTGGGAGAGTGGTATTCGACTTCTCGTCTTAAGCTTCGCAAAGCATACATTATTTATTTGTTTGCTTTAAACATATTGATAGCGCTCTTACTGTAGGCACTGTTCTTTAGTTGAGAGAAAATATGTGCCGTGCATAAAAGCCGTCCCGTAACAGTCTCGTACTTTAGAATGAGCAACCCCGTGCCATTTAATGTAAACGCGAGCGGAGTGTGTTATTTTAATAAAATAGCTAGCTAGCTAGCTATCTAGCTAGCTAGATGATAGTTAGATAGATAGATAGATAGATAGATAGATAGATAGATAGATAGATAGATAGATAGATAGATAGATAGATATTTAGATAGATAGATAGATAGATAGATAGATAGATAGATAGATAGATAGATAGATAGATAGATAGATAGATAGATAGATAGATAGATAGATAGATAGATAGATAGATAGATAGATAGATAGATAGGTAGATAGATAGATAGATAGATAGATAGATAGATAGATATGGTGAATTTGTTGCTGGGGCACTGATATGATTACGCGGACGTTACGGGCATCATGTCCAACACACTGTTATATAGTGCATTCAACGCGGCTAGTTTCTTGAAAAACAATAGAACGGAAACCCATTATCACTCATTGAAATCCGTTTCAATAAGCGAGCTAAAGCTTTTATTTTTTTATTTTTTATTTTTTTCCTTTGCCGCAACACCAGCGACGCCCATTGCTTCAATTAGCAAAAGTTTCCATGGCCCTGCATGTTGTTTCTGCAAAACTAAAGAAAAAAAGTAATTCAGAAGAAATATATATGAAGGCTGCGGTTACACTGTATTAATATCTGTATCAAATAACAAATCAGCGCACCAGAAGCTACGACAAGAACGCAAACAGCACAATAAAGGAGGTGTTGCGAAGAAGAAACTGCATCTGAGGAGGCTCCGCGTTAACATACGTTGCCTTTCTCATAACTGTGCTACGTCGCCTTCTAGTGGACACGCAGGGGCAATTAGTACCGCTATACAAGGTGTTATCTTTTTTTTTTATCCACACCAAGCTTTCAAAAATTGTCCGTGGCAGTTAGCACAACTTTAACCCTTGATCTAAATTGCTCGATGATGCGTCCATTACTTCTACTAGAAGTCAAAATGCTTAAATGAATCATTAACATAATTGCGCTAATTAATTTTATAATTACTGGCTTTACGCTACGTATTTCAATCTACGAATTGTCGACGGTGAGTTCGAAAGGCATATCCAATTGGAACGAATTCTCAGGACGGCGGCACCAGTTTAGAGATATTATAATTTCCAAAGTGTCCGACGAAATCAGTCCACGAGCACCGAGAAGCTGCTGGAGCTAGGACTCCACAACACTATCGATGAGCTAATAGAAGCTCACACAGTGGCTCAAATAATGAGATTGTCGTCCTCTAAGCCAGGGATCAAAATTTTAGAAGAAGCGGTTATCCAACCCAGACATGAACCGGGGACCAAAATTAGCCTGACCCAGCAAGCCAGAACTCGCATCATGGTTGACCCCGTACCGCGAAACATCCACCCAGTGCATAACGAGGGCAGAAGATTCGCGAGAGCCAAGTCGATCCTTAAAAAGATCAATCAGCACAAACTAGGGGACCTCTTTGTCGATGCTGCCAGATATGACAGTTGGGATAAGTTCGCTGTCTCGGTTGTAGACGCGGAGGGCAACCTGCTTAATGCAGCTTCTGTCTATACTAAGTTTGCACATGTGGCGGAGGAAGCGGCGATCGCTCTGGCTTTTCACAGCGCAAAAGTTCCCCTTATCATCTTCTCGGACTCACGCACAGCAGTTAGATCCTTCTCGGCCGCACTAGTGTCTGAACAGGCGAACCATATTGTGAACAAAGCACTTCAAAGAACTCGGGAGAGCAGCGAAGGAGGATACCACATCTCGTGGTTCCCAGCCCATATAGATGCCTCAGTTAACCCGCTCGGATGTAATCCTAACGAGCAGGCCCACCGGATAGCGCGCGATTTCACGTACCGCGCTGTCAGGGGTAGCCAGGCTCGGAACGAGGTCAACATCCACAAAGATCCATTATGTACCTTCCACGAAATTGTTTCCCATTATCGTCTCGGCAGGAGGAAATTTCCACCCCCCCACCCCAAATTGAACAAACCTCAGGCTAGCACACTCAGACTTCTGCAAACCCGTTCGTATCCCACTCCCCGGTCCCTTAACAGGATAGACCCTGACCATTCACAGTCGTGCTCCAAATGTGGTCATGACTCATGCTCTTTTGATCACATGCTCTGGTTGTGCCCAGCCCTTAACGCCTCTCCACCCATCACGAAAGAGCAATGGGAGGAATCCCTCAAGAGCAGCAATCTTCAAATCCAACACCAGGCTGTCCAGAGGGCCCACGACATCGCGACGGGACTTGGTCTCCCGGTCCCATCGTGGGCAGAGCCACCGACTTAATCTGGGGGAGCCTTCGGCTCGCCTAGATCTTAGTTCCTCAGGACTCAAATAAAGTTCTTGTCATGTCATGTCATGTGATGTCCGACGAAATGCATTGGCGCTCTAGTTAGTTGTGATTCAATGTATACCACAGGATCTTTTTCAATAGGTACGGGAAGCAACAGTGCATTTTATCGCAACTCTGATGGTACAAATCTCGAAACATAACGTTAAGAGACCGGAAGATATCGATGTGGATCAGAGACCCAAAGGGGATAGCCGATATTCTAGCTGACATTAAGAGAAATAAAGGGAGCTGGGCAGGCGATGTAATGCGTAGGATGGATAACTGGTGGACTATTAGAGTTACAGAATGGATACCAAGAGAAGGGAAGCGCAGTCGAGGACGGCAGAAAATTAGGTGGGATGATGAAGTTAGAAAATTTGCAGGTGCAAGTTGGAATCGGCTAGCGCAAGACAGGGGTAATTGGAGATCGCAGGGGGAGGACTTCGTCCTGCAGTGTTGTAATTTTGAGCCAGAATCGTGACTATGTCTTGAAGGGCTTCGTGCGTGTCCAGTTTTTTCGTCCTGCAGTGGACATAAATATAGGATGATGATGATGATGATGATGATGATGATGATGATGATAAGATCCCGAAACCAGTGCCATCCTCAGAATTCGTTCCAAGTCGATATGCCATGCATACTCAATAGCTACAATTCGTGGACTGAAATGTGTGTCGCAAAGCAATTCATTAAAAAGTTGACTAGCGCAATTATGTTAATTATTCAATTAACTATTTTGATTGCTCGTAGAAGTAATGGCCACCTAATAGAGACATTTAGATCAAGGGTTAGCATTGTGCCATTTGCCCCAGCGAAGTTTTAAAAATTGGGTGCCGCTAAAAAAAACATCATATATATATATATATATATATATATATATATATATACATTCTAGAAAGAGACCATGCCATCTTGAGTGGCACGGCCTACACAGGCGCGAGCTGTCGCGAGAGCAATTTCCGAACAGTTCTCCGTGTTACTAGCCGCTCAACGGGAAAAAAAATTTATGGGGTTTTACGTGCCAAAACCACTATCTGATTATGAGACACGCCGTAGTGGGGGGGACTCCGGAAAATTTGGACCACTTGGGGTTCTTTAACGTGCAACTAAATCTAAGTACACGGCTGTTTTCGCATTTCGCTCCCATCAAAACGCGGCCGCCATGGCCGGGATTCGAACCCGCGACCTCGTACTTAGCAGCCCAACACCATAGCCACTAAGCAACCACGGCGGGTGCCCAACGGAAAGCACCGAATATCTCCGTGTGCAGCTGCTTGCTTACTTCGCGTCAGCATAGTTGTACTGCGGATTCCGAAAGTAGAATCAGTGGCCGTCGATCTTTTCTTCTTTTTTTCTTTTTTGTCTGTATTTAATCCTGCCGAACATGTTATTATTCCCGATCACCCGGTACTGCACTGGCCTTCCTCCCACTTCAACTTCGATAGAGGTGATTAAGGACCCTAGTGATGTTCAACGAGCACATTTCGTGCTGTACCCTTTGGTGTTCTTGCGATGCTGGAAAACCAATAACAAGTGTAATTAAGTACGCGAAAGTAAATTGAAACACGTGACAACACACTGATGAAGGCGCGGTCTCCGCGCGAGGTTCAAGAAAAGCGAATTTCACCTTTATTTTCTCAGCCAATAAATTACTACATTTGTTGCGGTTAAAACACTTGCAAGCGTACAAGTCATTGCTCTAATCCTCCTTTTTTTTAGCGCTGCATTGGGTGCCTTTAAGGTTCTTACAATTAACTGCCGAAATTAAGCTTCCAAAAGCTACAGCTGTCTACAGCGCAGCTCATAGGCGCCCGTTCCTGCGACGAGCGTCGGCGTCCCTCGTAGCCGAGCGAAGGATGAAAGACGACGATAGCGATGAGAGCGCGAGGAGGAGGGTATCAAAATTCACGATCACTCTCGGTGACGAAGGATGCCTCTCGACAGTGGCCAGATGCTTGGCACGCTGAGAAAGCTACACGCGCATCACTGCAGTGCCTAAACTGAACAGACCGGCTGTAATCTCGATGTGCACTGCTTCCGTGTGAACCAACCGGCAGTGTTCTCTGCTTTGTTCATGTATTTCTATCCTATTTATTTTATATCAATTTTATGCTATTTGGTTATTGCTATTATTGATGTCCTTAAAAGTCTAATTCACGATATAAATTATCTTGCTCCCCAACTACCTCATGTTTTTTTTTTTTATTTCCTGTATGTTGGCATATATGTTTCCGCTGCTTTAAACCTCTGTTGCTAACATTGCGTTCTTCATATTACACATCTTTCAAAAGGTGATTCCCCTGACATTTTGCTATCATTTATTTAGTGAGAGTGGTAGGGGGAAGCCTCTTCCTGTATTATACACATTCTGTATAACAAAAAAAATTAGAAACGGCCCTAATCCTTGATTGGGTGTCTGCTAGTGGCACTCGCACCTTGGCGTTGGTGTACCCTGACGTATTGTTTGTGTTAACTATGTGTTATTAAAGTGAGGTACGACACAGACACAGGGAATGCTGGTGAATTCTTGATGTAAACGATGTAAACTACTACACTACACTACACTACACTACAGTACACTCGGCCCGGCGTCCTCGTCGTCTACTTCCATCGTGAACGGAACGGGCGGGAAGCCGGCACGCACATGGAGCCCAACCTGTATTGATGCAGTGGGTATCTAAAGTGTACGATTGTGTCCTTTGGTGTACGGCAATTAGACTTTTCTTAATTGTTTATAATTATTGCTGACACTTAGCTCTTTACTGTACTAAACATGTACTCGGATGCCATACCTAGGATCAGCCATAAGTAGAACAATCGATATCTTGCAGTTTTTATTTGTGCATGATTTATTTTTAATTTCACCTTTGTCACCTCTGTGACAAAGCGAAAGTCGGTCCCTAACCAGAATTTACTGGGCAAGAAACAAAGAGTGTCACTCGCTGCTCGTGCCACACACACACAAAAAAAGCAAAAACACTTGAATAAACTTTAACCTAGTTTCCCTGCGTAATGTAAATAAACAGAACGTGTGCCTGGTTTACCTCCCCACCTTTCCTTCCTTCCTGTCTTTGCCTTCCTCTCTGTCGCGATGTCACCTTTTTTCACCAAACAAATTAATATACAGGGGGTTTCAACAGATTAATGCACAAGCCAATTGTCATTTACCGGGTGCTTACTCGTCTTAACTAGCTTAACTAGCAAGATAACACACTTCGATCTTCCCAGTTTCTCGCTCTTATGTAGTCCTAGAGTTATGCATGGCTTGCACTATCTGAAATAGTGTATGAAGCTGCTCTTCACAGAAGAAGCAAAAGGATTAGTTCCCACTGAACAGTTTCGCACATGTAGTGTGCCGAGTACAAGTCACAGCACCAGACATCGCAAAGGACTGGTGCGCTTGGCGTTTCAGCAGTCGCCTTTGATACCGATCGCGCTGAGCTGGCCATTTATGATGTGCCGTCTACTGCGCTTCAAAGACGTGCGGGTTGCGTAAGCCGGTCGCGCCGATACGTGTTGTGAAGCTCCATGTGTAGCGCAGAGAGTTGGACGCGAGTCAGGCTACTGGCAGCGCCAACTTAGCCAGGAGGCGCGACAACTGGTCCGTCGTCGCTCCTTGGCAGTGACCGGGCGGAGAGGTGCGTGACGGCACGTGGCCTCTACCTTCTTTGGTCTCCCGCCAAGGAACCCGAGAGCAGCGCTGTCGCGCAGGCGTGTGTGCGCGCGTGCGTGCGTGTGCGTGCGCGCGCGCGCATGTGTGTGTGTGTGTGCGTGTGTGTGTGTGTGTGTGTGTGTGTGTGTGTGTGTGTGTGTGTGTGTGTGTGTGTGTGTGTGTGTGTGTGTGTGTGTGCGTGTGTGTGTGTGTGTGTGTGTGTGTGTGTGTGTGTGTGTGCGCGTCCTATCTGCGTATCTGTGCGTGCATTTGCATGTGTAATTGTATATTTGCATTGCCTACGTGCGCGCACGTGCTTTTTCTGCATCCAGCCTTTATGCACTCCTCTGTATCTCCCTCTCTCTCTATGGTGCGTGTGTGTGTGTTTGTGAGTGCCTGTTCGACAGAGCGCGACGAGGTAAATGTTCAGCTTCGCCGTGCGGCCATAGATGCATGGTCCACTAGCATACCTCTGGCCGAATACTAAAGCGACAGTCGCGTTCTTCCTCTTCTGTTTGTCTGCGACGAAGAGAACGCAACCGAAGGAAAAGCGAGTCGAACACTTCCTGCACGGATATAAATGCGAGGTCTGGAGGTCTGGCGATGCATCACGCGCGCGTAGCGCGGTGGTCGTTCGCGTGTCATATTTGCTTTCGTTGCGGGTCACGCACCTGGTGGAGCTATTTTTATCCTGCCCGCGCACATGGCCCTTCCTTCCTCGCCGGTGTTTTCTCAGTTTCTCACTTGTATGATTTTTTTCTGTACCACCAACGGCGTCAGCTATCGTGTATTAGTCGGTTTTGTGCTCGCTTTGAGAGAGTGAGACAAACGGAAACGAGTACGAGACACCTACAGACCTGTCTCACATTTTGATAGCCGCAACAGAACGTTGTTAGTGGCAAGGTGATGCATCCTACGCAGGTTATGTAACGCACATACACGCACACACGCATGCATAAGCGGCTTATTAGTTACGTCAACACCTTGCAATATCATTTGATTCAACCAAACCATAGCCTCCATCCTTATACAATAGTATATTTCAAGCGCCTATACGTTCTTTTAGAGAACAGACGGAATGTTATTCCTCGTGCATTTTCTTGCCTCTTCGCCCGTACATAACGTGCACACATAAGGAAACTACCACAGCTGAATAAAAGTGTAAAGCGAAAGGTCTAGAATTCAATAGAGTATTCGCACGCAATGCGTGCTCTTAACAATCTATGACGCTCGCAGAATGCGCACTGACAGTCTAAGAACTACAGATATTCGATCCACTCAAATTGCCACATGAATCTTTTCCATAGGTCCGCAACACAAACGTTTGCGAGAGCCGCCAACGGCAGACTGTTCCTCAGCACCCACACACACACACACAAAAAGAGCTTTGTAATTCCGGTCGTCCACTCAAGCACCGTGTACTGCAGGCAGCCCCATAGGATATCATCCGCGCGCAGTCTCGTCTGTTTACAACGTGGAGCATCATATCCCCCTTTCTTTCCATATCCTCACTCTTCCTCGTCACGGCTGCCGATCGGCTTACCCAAACCGTGCGTCAGACCCCGACATGCATTCAAGAAGACTGCTCGATCCCCCGCTTCCTTCCTGCCATTGCACGCTGCTTCTTCTTCTTCCGGCCTCAAACAACAGAGCCCCCTATACGCACGGCTACATCCGGACGCACCCCGCGCCACGCCACCCCGAGCCAAGCCAAGCCAAGTTCGCTTACTGCCGCTGCTGCGCAGGCGTGTCGCAATACGCCGGCGTCGTGTGCGCGTGTCTCGCAGTGCGGCGCATATTATTGAATATGCATGCACCCACGTCATGGAGAATCTCTCCAGCACACACGTCTTCCTCGACCTGTTAAAGACGGGCACAAAGCCTTCCTTTGTATCTCCAAGCCTGAAGGTCTTTGACAGCACCCTGCGTCATCCGAGCGTCTGATATCCGAAAGCCAGAGAGACACTTCGCGTCTTTGGGTCACGAGTTTTGACAAGGCTCGTAAGGGCGGACGAGCGGGGAAGAAGGATTATGTGTATGCATACTTAACCTCGCTTTTGCGATAGTGTGTACCCACGCCGCGCAATAACAACAAGAAAAAAAATGTATATGTGTGTCCAGGGTTGTTTTGAAATTTGGCTCATGTTGAGAGGGTATGCATCGCGAAAGCTTATAGATACAGGAAGCACGCTCTTGCAATCCCCTTTCATTGTTTGTGTGTGTACTTAGCGTCGATTCTAAAGGCGAGTGTCGATGACGACGGAATAAATATGCGCATGTGTGTATTTAGACTTGAACGATCGCTATAGCGTGGTCGGGACGCGGCACTTACGACAAATACTTTTAGTTCAGCTCTTGCGGTGACTTTCGTTATAGTGCGGGCAAGTGGTCTTTGTTCACTTTCAGACAAATTTCGAACCCGTTAACGAGTGCAAAGCATAACGCTTGCGTTAACATGTGAATAAAACGTTTATGGAACAATCCGGATGTTTCAGCAACCGTTCAGCAGAGTAATCAAATCAAGTAGATGTGTTTATTCAACTAAATAACATAATGCCGCATATCAGTGGTGCGGGCATTGTTTACTTGCCTGAGTTCATGTTTTGATTTTTTGGACAATTGTTATCGTTGCTTCCGATAAAGAACATGCTTTCGAAATCAGACTGGTCTGAAAATAAGTTCCTAATTTTAGCCGTGCTTGTAAATCTAACGAAATAAGTGTAGTAAGAAATAGTAGTAGTAAGCCGTTGTTTACTTACCCTTTTGGAAAATGAAAGAAAAAAATCACTGCTAACTGTACTGCAATTTTTCAGCTTATTCTTCTGACTATTAACAATGGTCAGTAGTGGCGGTTGAGAGAAGAAGGTTAACGAACAGGGGGAGAAGGAAAGGATAGCAGAGATCATACAGTAGAAGGCTGTAAAACAATCTGCATTTGCATAAAAATTAAAAAGGATAGAAATAAAGCAACTACGTCATCGCAAAAAAAAACATACTTTGAATAAGTGTGCTTAAGTGTTTTGATGCTGTAGATGTTAACAAAGAAAAGAACTAGAAAGCTAGGACTCGCTCTCGCTAGGTGCATTCGAGAGGCCTGCACTTGCTGAACTAGTTCAGGAGGTGGTGCACAGTGCTGCCCCTTGGACTAGCGCAGCATGCAATCGCCTGCAGATCGCCATAAGCTTCAACCGATGCAGGTTTCGTGCACAATGAGTGCACAGCATTCATCCCCTGCACCTGCGGGAGGATTAGTGAAGCTCGTGCGGGAGGTACAGGGCCGGTTCTGCACGAGCACAGAACAGGCACTGAAAAGCCATTACCATCTCACGGAGTGCGGGGCGAATCAGATGGACCTTCACTCCAGATAGCACATCACTTCTGACGTATCTCATGTCCGCAGAGGCACCAACACATAGCGGTTCACTATAACTGTGCCGACTTGTGTAAGTTGCAGATAATATTATTCTATCCGGGGCCAAGCTATCCGAGCTATTTATAAGCTGAAGGCGGTCTGTAACTGGGCGGCGTTCATGGTCTTAGTAATAAACATAGCCGAAGAAATTATAGGCAAGGCCCCACGTGCACTCGATCCCCTATAACGTACGAACAACTTCGCAAATTGGGCCTGTGTTTGGCCAATGCCAGCGATTCCAGAGCGCTGCTTGCATCTTTGTGGAAACTAATGGTCGTTCAAAAAAACTGGTTGAGATGGATTCGTCTTCTTTTCCTCCCCTCGAGAGAAAGCAAGTTTGTTTAGTAGGTTCGAATCTCCCGTATTGACAAAGGCCATTTGTACAATCAAGCAGTTCGTTTTAAATGCACTCGCCGCCGCCCTATCAAAATAACCCATCGGCTGCCCCATAACCCCCGCATTCAATCAATTAATTATGAACATATGAGTTCCTATACTATAAACGACCATAAATTCTCATAAATCATATTGGATTATTGAATATGGGTGTTACAGAACATAAGGATGCTTCTAGTAGTACAGTGTACTAATAGGGCAGTCGTGACAGGAAACATAAGTATTAGCGATACAACCGGTCAGTGAGTAGCACACCTCGTGAGCGAAAGCTCTCGTTGGGCCCCTGCCATCTTACTAGTAGACCTAAGTTAATTATATAAGTGCTTTATTGGTAACCGACGAAGCGTACGCCTACCGCTACGTGAAACTAACAACAATGAATTCGCATCCGTCCAGAAGTTGTTCCTACTGGACTCGCGGAATGCAGTCTGTAAGTAAAAAGGTTCAGCCGGACAGAGCCGGCGCCGTGCCACCGAGCTTGATTCAATTAAGACACAGGCAAGAAGAGGCAGCGGAAAAACAGGAAAGATTTGGGAACCAGAGGCGTTACTCTCGAGGCGAAAACGGAAACACTCCATACGCTTAGCAACAATGCGGTCGTTACCGCTTCAGCGTGGCGGTTTGTCGGCTGGCTGACTACAGTGCTCGCACATTACGAACACCACATATGCCCCGCTGCGAAAAAAAAAGGGAACCACGCACAAAGTGCACGCCAGACGCGGCGCACTGGATATTGCCTTTCTCATTCGGCCGAAGCTCTATAGCGTATGCATTCCTGGATCTCAGGCGTTTCTGACCCCACGACGCAACTATACAGCTTCTCAGCAGCGACGCAAGCTGCTGTAGGAAGGTCAGACGAAGGAACGAGCCAAGTATGTAGCGCGGGCATATATGATTCTCCTTCTGCGCAGTTTCTTTCTTTCTTGGCGGTGATACCAGACACGATCTCTGCCGGCTTCGCTCTCCGAGTAATCCTGTTATCGCTGCCTCGGGGGATACGGATCTCACGGCCTCGCTTAAGGCGGACACTCGGGCATCGATCCATTGCTCTCTGTATTCTTCGCTCCGCGCATCACGTGCATACCTTGCACTCTGCTGTTCTTTTCGGGCGTTGCCTACACCAAACCACGTGTCTTGGGAGCACGTATATATATACAGCGTAGTAGCTGAGAATTGTTCTCTCTGGACGAGTAGCATGCAGAGTAAAGTGCGGGGGCGACTTGATTTGACCTTGTTTTTGCTTTTGTTTTTAATAAAACACAAGAGCTAACAGAGAAGAACACGGATTTTTTATGCATTTGAAGCAAAGCTGTCCAGTGAACTCGGCGTTGCGGCATTCGTATCGCAATTACAATCGTCATTATCCCTCGATTGTTTCAGTTACGTAATATTTTATCTATATGAATAATTAATTTCTCGCTGTAGACTAGAGCAAACTGTAGCCGAAGTATCTTCTAGCTCTATCACTGCACAGTAAAGTATTTTTAACATAACAGAAGCATTTGCAATGCACAGGTGGTTTTCAGTTCGCGAAGAAATTTCCTTCGAAATACAGACACAGTGCAGTGCCAGGAATCAAGTTATGAATGGGTTGCCGTACGAAATAAAGCGCCAACCTTTGTTCTTTGGACCAAATGTCTCATCGCTTCAAACAAAATCAGAAGAGGTTTTAACGTGGATGTTCTTTTTTTTTTCTGCCAACCAAAATGTTGGAAAGGCTTGCGCGGCGATTGAGAGGAAAGCACTTAGGATAACTACTGCTAGTTGTTCTGTAAAGCATCGTAGCCCGTTTGCTTCTTGCGGCGTTGGCATCATTTACGAGATCCCACTGTCCAGTGGAAAAGCCTACATGGTATACAGACTAAAAACTGCGTGACCAAGTGCCTGCGTAAGCACAATACTACTTTAAAAGGCAAACCTACCACGCACCTTTCAGCACATTGTAAAGCATGTGGTTGTAAGCCATTTCTTCGATCGAACCAAGGTCGTTACCAAGCTCAAAGACAAAAAAAGTTCGTGAACTTGCAGAAGCCTATCAGATACAAAAAAAATACATGATAGTTCCGTATTGGAGCCCTCTATCTCTTCGTCAGATAGTGAGACGCAAATTCTTGGTGATCTATCCCATGTTAATTGTGGAATGCCCACTCAAATTCTGTCTTCCTTATTGCGTAATAAACTTCAGACAGCGCTAGGTCTGCGTCCTTCCTTCTTGTGTTGCCGTCGTTTTCAGCTCTGGTTCAAAGAATGCATCAATTAAAACTCGCCCAGCTTTCCACCTTACTGCAATCTTTGTTGTTGGTTAACCTCCCTGCCGTTCCTTCTTATCTCACTCTCTCTCTCTCTCTCTCTCTCTTTCTTCTTGAAGCTGCTTCTGCAAGTCCATACTGACCGTTCCATTAAGAGTATTGCGCTCCATCGAAAAGTAGCACACAGCGTACAAGACCATGTGCCAATATTAAATTGCATCGTTCGCTCTCTTTCCCTTGTATTGGGCACTTACCGCAAACACCAGCGTCGAAGCATTGCGGTGAAACAGAAGTCGGACGTTGTGATGGAACGGCACGTTATTCTGGCAGCGGCTAATACTATAGCTTCAAGCTCAGAGAAAAAAAAAAAGAAAAGAAAGAAAGAAAGAAAGAAAGAAAGAAAGAAAGAAAGAAAGAAAGAAAGAAAGAAAGAAAGAAAGAAAGAAGAGAGTGCACAAGACTAGTTCTGTACTTTCGCAGGGCCGAGACTCAAGTTTCCGGGAAGTTGGTTTCTCAGCAGTCCAGGCCCGTTCGCCGCCTGACCACCACTCGGCTGTGCCGCGAACATCCGTTCAAGGTCTGTTTTTTTTTTTTTCTTTTTTTTTTCCTTCGCTTCATTGTGTGAGATCAGCATTGTTCACGCAAACGCATGCAATCTGCGAAGCGAATCTTTTTTGCCCTACTGCTGGGAGCACCCTTCCCCGAGAGTTTGCTATAGACTGCGGCATCACATTGCGCGCTTTTGTTCTCGTTCGCGCGTAAGAATAAGTGCGCGCACTATTCCTTTTTCTTTCTTTCTTCGTGCCAAGAAGGCGTGCGGACCTGATCCCGAAATTAATGTATCGCTTATGCCCGAAATTTGTTCTTGGTGTATACAAGAGGATATTGCAGCAGACAGCTGTACTGAAGTATAAATGCGCTGCTAGCTATATGCAACATGAAACAGGGGACATTTCGTTTCTTTAGAGCTGTTAACTGTAATATTATGCATATAATCAAGTAATTGAAATGATGTTTTGTTTAATCGTTTGTAACAGAATTCAATATGGAATTCCTACTTTCTGTCTTACTGATTTGTGTAAAATACCGAATAAGTATAGAAGTACCAAACCCACAGTTATGGGGCAACATTTATATTTGTAGAACATTACTTCCGATAGTCAACGCAGCCTGATCACTAAAGCACGCTTCCCTGTTGTTCTGTTCTGTTATACATGGACTGCTGTGGAGAGGTTCAGGTGAACAGTATACCTCGGCTACCTCATTTCTCTATGTTATGCAGCAAGAAATAAAGTAATAAATTGTAATGATAACATAAATTTCATAATAAGACTTGACTGAAACGGATAACCACATCGCAACGGAGAGTTTACCGACGTCTTCCCCTGCAGCTAGCCGAATAATATACAATCCTTATACAATAGTGCCAGAGTCCTTCATGCATTAAACGAATGGTATAGTCCACACACGTGCTTCAGTACCCGTTCCACCCACCTTAAAAAACATAAGCAGGTCACTTCGCGTATATCTGAACAGCACTACTTATCTTAAACACTTTTCTAACTCTCTTTACACTCAAAACTATTTTAGAAATATATTTGTTTTTTGCTGCAGATGACTTGCTGGCCATGGCCCAAGTAATTTTTGCGTTGTAAAGGAGTGCTTCTCCACACTTCCTAGCTTTTTCGCTGAGGTGTCCTCCTTTCCGCAGCGTATTTTGAACACACAAGGGAAAATGTGGAAAACGTTCCCAATTTCATAGCCACGGCGGCATTCAGGCTAATTGGAGCGGCGTAGTCTGAGCAGAAAACCGTTTGTATATGCTGCTTTCAGTCGATTCCTGTGTATTATGACGTCTCTGTTGGCACGACGTTTATTCGGCCCGAGTACTCAGGAGCGAACCAGCAAAGGCACATAACCGATGGTGATGATCACAGATAACTGAAGATGAGGATCGAGCAACGTAGGATGATGATGATAATATACAGATGAAGAAGACGTGCGTAATAAACGCCCACGGTATGACGTATCTATGTGTCACGGGAGATTCGCTACAATGTTGAATTCCTTTTTTGTGGTTCGGGGGGGGGGGGGGGGTGAACTTGATATGACAATCACCGTTTCGCTCTACAATTGTCGTCCCTTCTCCGCCGAAGAGTGGGTAGATGCTCGTTTTATAACATTCCGGATATCCAACTTAGAGATAGGGATCACACAGCTATTTCCTTCGTTCAGAGCCTGTAGACCTCCTCACTGCCCTTTAACCCGACGTGGCTGGGTGTCCACTGATATCGAATATTACGGCCCTGCGTTGATGCTCCTTTCACGGTCTCTGCAATGCAGTCAACTATGTCTCCGTTTATAAAAGCTGCTCGTGTATTCGTGATGATTTTAAAGCACCGGTTTGCTGTCGGTACAAATGACCCAATGACTTGCTTTTGTTGTGTCGCAGATAAACTTCACCGCTTCAAAAATGGCATGTAACTCCGATGTCTCTGGAAGAGATCGACGGGACAGTTGTCGAAATTGCCTTTCGCCACGTTTCGGGATGATAAACGCAGAAGCTGAAGAATCTTCCGTATATAATCCATCTTTATATACCTGCATTGTTCCACTATGCCTTGTGTACTCATTCTAAAACACAAGCTGTACAGCCACTAGAGGCGCCATGTCAGATTCCGCGTGGATGCCGTATATATCCAGAATTATACGCTGAGTGGCGTCGGTGCCCAAGGTGGTTTTAATGGTGACCGTCGTTTGTAGACCATTAATGTTGCTCGGAACTTTCACACGCTATATTGATGGCGAATACCTGTCCTTCGTAGTAGACGACCAGATAGATGACGATTATCGCGCGGCACAAATGTTCTACGCATATGTCTGAGAAGTTTCTCGCAAGGACTTCGTAGCAAAGCGCGCATCATGCGGCAGCGAACGAGGCAGACCTATTCACTTACAAGGATTGCAATATTTCAAAAAAGAAAAAAGGAAATTGATTACCTGATAACCGCGAATTCCTAAGGAGAGGCTGTGCACCCTGGTATGTCGCAGAAAATGTAGTTAGAAGAAAAAAATCATTACGTTAAATTCTGGGGCGCAGGCTTGCTCTCGTGGTTTACCTTTATCGACGCCTACACCTTCCGTGTTTCGCACTTTTCGGCGTAAGTGTCGAAGTGGCCGAGACCTGTCTGCGGGAGCGAATGAAGCAGAGAGCACGCGTTCAGCTCGGCGAAACCCACCGCACTATACTATAAGAACCGCGCAACCAATTATAAAAGTAGGGGCGCCTGCCTCGTTCAAGCACGACCGGGCCGCGTAATGCCCACGTGTCTCGCTGGCGTTCGCAGGTCGCCGACCACGAGAGCGCAGCATCATCGCTTTCTCGGAACTGCGCCCGCTGGCAGCATGCAGGTGCGACGACTGACGCTCTCGAACATTCACGCGTAGTCCCAGCGCCGAAATGTGAAGAAATATATAACTTTCTAAACAAACCCATCCCGCGCATGATTATTGCTTTGTGCGACTGGCACCTTCTCTCATTGCTGCACACAGTATGTATCGAAAATGGTGTAAGTAGCCCGCCGCGTCCTTTCTATAAATGATATATGGCAGCTAAGCGTCCAAGGATTGTTGTTATCTATAGTTACAGACGTCTCTGTATGCACCAGTATTCCTGTCTTATCCATAAGAGTTCTGCGCAAGTTGGCAAAATGAAGAGGGTTTTCGTGAAAGAGAAATTACATTGAATTTTGAATGTACCATGACGCTACAAAGGGACCCTATTAGGGTTTTTCAGGAACAACTCAAGCTTCGCGGCCGAAGGGAGATTCGGCCTAACCGAAGCCAGCACTGCCGCCTATCGGATCAGCATCTCTAACAATTGAGCTAGCGAGGAGCCTATAACGTGGGCGGCGGTCATACGTTTACAATCAAATGGGATCTTGGCATCGAGTTGCAGTTTCGTGCTCCTGCCTAGTTTACCTTCATGATGCTGACTGGCTGAATGGTAAGTGTGCCTTTCACGAACACTCGATCTTACAAGTCCCTAAAACAACGCCCGTTATGTATTTCTATCCGTGTTACAGCTGTCTATGACAAGCACACCTTTATTTGTTTGGGGTGTTGATGGGGGACACTCGACAATGAGGCGCGAAACTTGCTCAGTTCGTTTTCGTAAAGAAAGTTAAATAAGTAACTGAAAAGCAAACGACAGGTCGTCTCCCATCTCCTTATACCCTGATGCGCAATGACAGAACTCATGAAGTGCCGGGTTGTCTCCAGCGATGAATACAATGAACATTTCATTCACCACACAGCAAGCTTATTATGGCTGTGCCGGATACTAAGAGCCGTGTTTTCATCTCCTCTCTTGAATAGCCCTCGCAGATTCAACAATGTCATCCTGGTAGCTTCCTTCTGTATTCTTCAAAACTGCTTTTAACTTAGTCAGAATTTGCACGGTGCATCGCAGGAATCACTTTGATTTCACCTCGATGGTAGCTCACAGCGAATTGCATTCAGCAGGGTGATGACAGACTACTAAGGCGGCATGACAGACTACCGTTCTGACACCCAAAGAACAGATTCAACGCACATCTTGCAATGTATTGTGAAGCGAAGCTTTCACAAAGCGGTTAATCAAATGCTATAAATGTACCCATTTCATTCCTGCGTCTTTCAAGTAACGAAAACCGGCGCGTGTACTCTGGCGCACCCGTGCTATGCAATGAGGCACACGCGGCGATCGCTTCAAAGACCCAGATGGGGTTGGCACTACAGCAGCACACGTGCTGATGCGGCCTAAAGGTTGGCGCACCGTGCTGCTGCGCTGTGTTCCATCCCATAATCGGGCAGGGTAATTTTTATAAGTGCGAGCTATTCGGCATACAGCAGCAGCACCCAGCAGCCACGGTCAGGATAGTCTGGCAGGAGGGTTCGCGTAGAAATATTGGCTTCAAAAAGTACAGCAGTGTACGTCTATAAGTTGTTCGCGTTCTTCCGTTTTTTTTTTTTTTTTTTTTTTTTTTTTTTTCCGCGCCGCTGCGTGTAATTCACGGCTCGTCGCTTCGTTTCCTTCAGCCGCGCTGCTGCCATTCACCATACAAGCCAGCAACACAACCGGAGCACAGGTGCGCCGTGCATTGCCGCGCATTCTCGCCGTCTCAAGGTCGCGCACTTTCCCGAGTGCCTGAACCGCGTGGGCCGGCCGGTGTCCGAGAGAAAGCGGCCGGATGACGTTGGCCGCGAGGACGGCGGCGCGGTTTCCAGGACACGCCCCGTCGCGAGACACGGAGGGTCGACGATCTGTCTGGGGCCACCAGCGCCGTCAGATGCGAGTCACGGCGGAAGATTTAACGGCTCTTTCTCGGCACCCTCGACAAGGATGACAATGGGAGCGCGTGATGTAATCGCAGCTGGCCCGCCGCGCCGACGTGCATCACCGGCTTGCCCGTGGGTGGATCAAAGAAAGCGACGTCTTGTATTGTATGTAAGCGTGGCGGCGGCACTCTCACTGACGTCAGAGGGAAGCGGGTGGTTGGCTGCCTGTTGCGCTTGATCGCGATAGACCGGACGGGGTTTTAGGCTTCGCCGGTCGCTAGAAACTTCGATTAGGCAGCCAGCTTACATCGGCAAGTTTTAATCGGTTAATGTAACAGCTGTTCGATTGTCCCGATCTACACGCATGGTATCTATTAAGGCGAAAAAGCTGCGCAGTCCACGCGTAACAGCTGCTTTGCTCCGACGTATCAGATGCTGCGTTATCGAATTGACCCTGGAACGGAAGCGACATTCACCAAACAACTACTCGTTTAACTTTTGCTACAGTACGACTCCGCGGTGTACAGCTTTCGTCGCCACGTTATATTTCGGAGCATGCTTCCATACAATGAAGAAAGCTAATACGCTCAATATAACGCATGAAAAAAAAAAAGCGGGTTAGGTAAATACGGCAAGCTCTCTGTCGATAAATGCACGTAGAATACTATTGGAACTCTTCAGTTCACTGGTCGACATGTCAAAAAAAGTAATCGCGTTTAAATCATTATTTGATAAGTTCGAAGGTTTCAGCGGTCAACCTAGCGGCCCAAAACACAGATTTATGATTTTTAACCAGTTTTGTATGCTCTAAGTAGCGCTAAGGATAGGGGCGCGAGTAAGACGAGCAAGAGAGTTAGAGGAGCCGTTGACCTGGCCGTATACACACTGAGTCGGTAACAAAACACAGCTGACCTGTCTAATCCTTGCAGAATCACAGCCCAATGTGTAAGCGATAGTGTTTCTTTCGTGTAGTTGTATTCGTAACATTTTCTGTAAGCCCGTATTAAACCCTATATCCGTAATACTTATTCGCATATTACGTTTAACATTCGATAGGGGAACAGCGCAAAAAAAAAAAAAAAAAAAAAAACACGACAAGACAAGAAGGTAGACACACACCAGCGCTGACTGACGACTGAATTCTTTATTCAGAAAGGAACACATATATACCAAAAGAAAAAGAAGAAAACAACGGTAGATCACTGCGCATGGGTAAAAATAGACACCGATTGGATATAGATTTCCCGCGAATTATGACGGTTCCTGAGAAATGTTAGTTCTGCCTCAGACAAGGTCGCATCGCCCGTTTAGCATATTCCCCATTGCCCGCAAATGCAAACTCCATGTCATATTTTGTTTTATCAGTTCACCGGGAAAGTATGCATAAAATTAATATTGTATATTGAGAATAGCAGCAAGTATATTACTTCCAAGGCCATAATAAACCCACATGTTCTATTAACTTTTTTCACACAGGTCAGCCACAACGTTCCCCTAATTTTCTCCAAATTCGAAGCACAGCTGGCAACCTTTTTTCATTTCTTTTTTTGTACCCGAGCAGACAGTCGGTAGGCGTACCGTTTACCGAAGAAAGTGCAAGTATTGTCAGAATCAACACATAAAAAGTAAATAAAGCTAAACCTTTCATCATACGCACCGCGCGTTTCCAACGCGCTATACTAACTGCCAACAAACGTAGCCGGTACCTCGGACGCCTGATCCGTGATCAGCGATGACTCAAGGAAACGGCAAAACCGCGCACACTACGCCACTGGCCGTGCTTAGCATCACATGCTTAGCATCATCACCACCACCGTTATCATCAGTGTCGTCGTCCTCACCATCATGGTCATCGTTATCGCTATCATAATCCTATTTATCTCCACTGCAGGAAGAAGGCATCTCCCAGCGATGTCCAGTTACTTCTGCCTTTCACTATGGAGATGACACAACCTTATGTGTGGAAATATGATGTCCTCGTCTGCGCTTCCCTTACCTTGGCACCCATTTTGTAACTCCAATAGACCACCTGTTGTTTGCACTACGCCCAGCTTCCCTTTCTTTCCCTTGATGTGGACCAGAATATCGGCTATCCCCGTTCGCTCCCTGGTCCACTCCGCTCGCTTCCTGTCTTTTAACGTGACGCCTAACATTTTTCCTTCCATCACTCGTTGCGTGGTCGGTAACTTCTCAAGCTTCTTTGTTAATCTTCAAGTTTGGGCCCCATACGTTAATACCGGTAGAAGATGCAATGACTGCACACTTTTCTCTTCAAGAATAGCGGTATGCTTCCGGCAATGATTTGGTAATGAATGCCGTACGCGCGCCAACTCATCTTTTTTATTCTTCTGAAATTTCCTTCTCACAGAGAAGGTCCATTGTGAGTAATTCGTCTTCGTCTAAGGCTTTGTAATCTAGCAGTCTTTCGGTTAAACGGACAGGTGTTCACCTCGAGAAAATTGAGCACCCACACGCAACGTTTCGATCGCACGTCCGTAATGACATAGCGTAACGGAAAAGAAATCCTGCCCGAAGGCTACGCTTCTCGATTGGGATAGTGCGCTTCGTGCAATCAGTTCGTCATTTGCGCAGTCTTAACAGCAGCGTCGTGTCCCTTGATTATGTTAGCCCTCTCAGTTTGTGTCACGCACCGAACAATCCACGCCTTCGAAGCGCAGCGATTAATTCAAATCAATACGTCCATCTTTAGAGAGCGCGAACATTTCTTGCAGACATGTACTTTCGCTATCAGACAGATGCCCATGGTGCGTTCAATAGGACGTAAGGGTCATCACCATTTGCACGCGCTATACGAGTTAATAGGTAAGAGCGTGCGTTAACGCAGGAGGAAGCGCTGAGCAAGTAGTTATTCTTGGTTTCGCATCCGACGCGCTTGGTTACGACGACTGACGTCCCAAATCCTCGCCCTTGCTCCGAAGCAGGATGCAATGGATGGCTCAGACATTATTGTTCATGACTCAGGCTTTCCGTATTTCAGTTCTCTTTTTGGTTGCTCTTTTTTTTTTTTGTCTTCTTGCAGCGTGCACAAGAATGTCAGCTAACAGAGCATTTTACTTCCATGGGACAGGCGGCGCCATCGTTCTCTCTGCTGAGAATTTATTTATTTTCCGTCACCAATTGCCGCAAACGATGAGCATTTCTAGTTTATTCCGCCGCATGAAAATGGCATACAGAGCCCAAGCATGTCAGTTGGCGTTGGCACGATACAAGTATACCATTGATTGTGGCCTAGTGGTTAGAGCACCGGGTTGCTGTGCTGGGTTCGATCCCACCATCGGGCATGCAATTAAGTATGAGCTATTCGGCCAGACAGCGGCGCCCAGCCAGAGTCAGAGGAGGCCGGGAGGATTCGCAAAAAAACTAAAGCCACCATTTCACGCATGGAGCGCAGCCTTCCAACTTTAATGTTAGCAATCACAGAGTAGGAAGGAAAACCTGCCGCAGCCGAGCGCGCTTGTCACGATGCAAGACCAAAGAAAAGAAAATCGACGCAGAACGTCCGCACTTGAAAACTCCGGGCACAGGCACACTTTACGCATCAGAGACGTTCCAATGTCATTATTCGCCGCCAACAACGTTTAATTCTCTTTAGCCTGGTATGAGAGGGGGCGATCGAGGAAAATGCCACGAAGGCAACATGATGGCGGTAAGCCACGGGAGAAGGAGGAAGAACAAGAAGCGAAGCATGTTTTCGTTTTCAAACAGCGGGAAACCGCGGGCAGACATCGCAAACAGATGTAACGCAAGCGAGCGTGAACTTATACAGGGGGCCCCACGTAAGGATTCGGCTGATGATAGAGACAAAGCAGGAAAGATCCCGGCGAAAAGCAATAAAGAACCGACCGAATCTAGCGGAAGCGGGAAAGCCACGGTCAATCGGTTTCCGCGACCCACCCAAGTGCGGCCGATGAACAGCAAAACGCTGTCGCGCAGTCACAACAAAGCGACGAAGAACTTGCGTGATGGCGCACGTGATCGGTCTTGCAGAACCCCGAACGCTTCGTCTAGGCGACTGAACGTCATTGTCCGGGAAAATTCCGTCGCAGTCTCCCGTCAACCACGTCGGCCCTGCCGTGCAGGTGTCCTGCCTGCGCATATCAATGGCGAATGCAAGCGTTGTTACCCAGTAGAGGGGCAATTCGTGCCCAAAAATTTCGGCCGGGGCTTTCTTGTGGTATATATATATATATATATATATATATATATATATATATATATATATATTGTTGTTGGCCGTCTTGCATTGTGTGTGTGTGTCGACAATTCGATTTCACGATTTTATTTCCTTTATCTTTGGTATACTAGGCAATGCCGCATTACTATCAATACTGACAGTGCAACGTGATTCGAACAGTAACCTTTATCTCCTCGTGTGCCAGATAAAAAAAGCAACTGTATATTTGGGCCATACCAAGTTTACATTCGTTACTTGAATTTATACGATATTCTAATTGACATTAAGAGAGAAAAAATGGAGCTGGGCAGGCCATGTAATGCGGACGGATGACCGGTGGACCATTAGAGTTACAGAATGGATACCAAGAGAAGGGAAGCGTAGTCGAGGACAGCAGAAAACTAGGTGGCATGAGGAAATTTGCAGGCGCAAGTTGGAGTCAGCTAGCGCAAGACAGGAGTAATTGGAGATCGCAGGGAGGGGCCTTCGTCCTGCAGTGGACAGAAATCTAGGCTAATGATGACGATGAAGTTTACATTCGTTACTCATAAAGTAATGTTGTCTTACACAAGTTTTCGGAATCTAGCAATACGTTTCAATGCCCGCTTCGCAGTATGCGTCGGTAGAATCAGGCAGATTCAGCATATCATTTCTAGCCTATTATTTCCCCTTACATGTCCGTCTTGAAGTGTTGAGAGAGAGATAAATGAGACCCCACCCCTCCATTTCTTTTCCTATTGGAGACAAGCCGTTTTCATCACTCCACGACCACCGCAACCATGTTATTTACAGCCAGGTTTCATCCCATTACGTGAGTCCCACGACCGAGGCAATACTTTAGAGAGCATCCATAGCTCGCAGTTCTTGCCTGCGTCTGTCAGCTCAACAAAGCCACCGCTCCACAATTTTCCACACGAACACGGATGCTACGTTGACGTACTCGCGCAGCTCAGTGCGTCGAAATCACGCTACAGGATTTTCAATAATTTGAAGTTTTCATTAAAAGATGAAAAAAAAAAAAACACACAGAAAAAGAAAGAAACAGACTACGGGATACCTAGAAATATTCATTACAAAAAAAGAGTCTTCCAAGGACAACATCGAATAACATCGCAATCACACTCAGGCTTTTCCAATATTATCAAATTATCTAAGATACAAAAAGAGAGGGGAAAAAACGGAAAAGAAAGCGTACCAATTTTCATTTCATTCGAGTCGCTCTCCGGAAAATGAAATGAGTCGCTCTCCGGAACAACATCCAAGAACGTCGTCGTTTCATACCGCGCAAGCAATTTTTATTGTATTTTATTTCTTCCCGGGATTAAGAGCCGTAATATTCATAAGACGGACAAGCTGTACGCGTCGAAAGTTCAAGCGCGTCTTTTTTATATACGCCGCCAGAAAGCAGCGCACTTTGCGACAGTGATTGTTGCGTCGAGCGGAAAGAGAGCACGTACTACGCGCCATCCACTTTTCTCGCACTTTGCCTGGATTCTGCTACGAGAACTCAGCTCCTTGAACGCGCTGCTCTTGCTCTGCGTACCACTCGGGGACTCGTTCGCTACAGCGGCAGCAGCGGGAACATAGAGGAAATGAGAGGGGGCCATCCCTAAAGGCCAAAGGTCACAAGTGTACGCCTTTCCGATTTCTGTGAAAGCGTTTCTGCTCCCGTTGCCACAACGGAATTAATGCGTGTTCAGAGGAAAGAAAGTCATCAGAGAGAGAGAGAGAGAGATTTAAGGAAGGCAGGGATGTTAACCAGTCAAGAGTCCGGTTGGCTACCCCCCCCCCCCCAAAAAAAAAAAAAAAAAACAAAGACATGCATGACGAAGAAGGATCCTATTACCGGTAACTTTTTGCCGTAGCAGAGTAGTTCTCGGTGTGAGTGTTTGCGTTTTGTTTAGCTTCTATGCCATTGAGGGTATTCGCTTTTCGTTCGCACAGATTTACGATTAAGGTTTTATATACGGTTTATGTCAAAAGAAGCAGCAGCAACAGTGACAAAAGTCAGGGGTGCACAAGCACGGGTTCGCCGAATGCCGCAGGAAACGAAGAGGGCCGACCGAGACGCCAAAGCTGCTGCGCTCTCTGGCTCTCTGATTAGACCGCTTTCTTTCACAGTACATAAGACAAAACTTGGGCGAACAACAAGATACTCACGCGTTAATTATTCAGCACCCTACTTTTTAAATTCAAGAGATGTGCGTGTCACGGGAAATAGCGGCCACATTTGTCCGGGGAGAAAGAATAAACGTGTGCGCAAATTTCACCTGAGTACCAAACAGGCGTTTCCTTTCTCTTTGACATGTGTAATGCACATACAGTTCCCTGAGGCACTTTTTTTCGTCTCGTCGTTACGAAACTGTTGGATGACACGTGGTTCAGCGTCGTGGAGCAAGCGCAACGGCCGCGGTGCACTCGGCCATTCAGGCATGCCCGCGCTAACCTTATTTTAATCCCCCAATTTTCGCAGACCCGCTTGCGAAGGTCCTCCTTTGTCGTATTCTGAAAACACGCTCAGGGCGGTTCTCATTTACAACGACGCATATGGGCTCTTTGTTCCGAACCGAGACTCTGGAAAGCATTAGCTGACTACAACGAGGACATTCTTGACGATGAAAAACAAGTACTCAAAGCCGAGACGGTGGGACAAATAATAAACGTTTATTTGCTCTCTCTTTCTCTTGCCGCGAACGTACGTACGAATGACTGCGAGAGAATTATGCGCAAGAAGAGCTTTCTTTTTTTTTTTCGGAGTCTTTGTACAAGACACTTGACGTGGGACTTTGGTAACCCGCATGACATGTAGTGTGACCTCATCTTTTCTGGCCTCGCAAATGTCAAAGTGCCCTCTGTGAAGCCATATATAGCGGTCGAACGCAACCTAGCATTTAAAGCAAACTAATTTCATTAACCAGAGCAACATAAACTCTAGATATTTCCATTAGTCATTAATCCTGAAGAAAAAGAAAGGGAATAATGAATTATTATTATTATTATTATTATTATTATTATTATTATTATTATTATTATTATTATTATTATTATTATTATTATTATTATTATTATTCATGTAAACATATATAGACGCCACAGAGAAAGAAAGAAAAAGAAAAGCTGACTATACCACTTGTCTCCTAAATGGGGCACCACGCCCACCAGCTTGAAGAGGAGAGAGACAATGGTGGAGTGAAGAAGAAGGGGGCCGCACCACAACACATCGCATGACATGCAGAGTAAGAGCATTACAGACGAGAGTCTAGTCGCACGGGTGAGAAGAATTCCAGCACAGCTTTGTAAGCCTCGTATCGAGTTGAAGCACGACCTTTAGAGAAGAACAAACATTGAGCGCAGTTCTGGAAACATCAAGCTGCCGAAATTTGATCAGCAGCGCTGAACAACACCTGTGATTCTTTTATATATCATGCATGAGCTGAAACATTTATTTCTAAAAGCAGTCTGAAACTCGCATTCAGTGTACGGTTTGTACGAGCCTACAGTCACAGTGGCCTGCTTGGATGCCCCTCATATTACTAGGCTGCAAGAAGCTCCTGCAATCTTTAATAATGTGCTCCGAGCGGATGTGTCCCGCCGTTTTCCTGACCCACAACCGCCCATCGCTACACATCATACGAGCCGTGCCGGAGCCCCATCCCTTCCTCGGCAACTGCTCATCGTTCCGCGTGGCCGAGGGAAAACCCTCGGCTCCAGTGGCGCTCCTTTGGCGTTACGAGCCTCGATGCTGCGGCACAAATGGTTATGGTCGCGAACGGCTGAATTGATGCTCGAAACTCTGTCACGCAAATAAAATCGCGATAAAAAAAAAAGCTTTATAGAGAAGAGACGAGGGCGTGTTTCTTTTAATTTTTGTTGACGACTTGTCTTTCTATTATGTCTTGATAAGAGAGAGAGAGAATAACATTTTATTGAATGGACAGGAAAGGGGTGCTGGGAGCCGGTGGGTGGGTCCCTATTCCGAGACTCCACTGGCCAGAGCGACTCGCCGGGCCTGGTCGAGTCTGGGTCTCCAGTTCCGCGCCGGCGAGGATGGATTCCCACTGCTCCCTATTTGTGAATTTGGATCCGAATAGGAGGGAATTGAATTTTGGGGGCCTACTCGTGCATTCCCACGTTACGTGGGCGAGAGTTGGCTTCCCCCAGCACCATGGGCAGTGGCCTGGATAGGCCGTAGGCCAAATGGCATGCCACAGCCCGAGGTGCGGGTAAGTATTTGTCTGAATTAGTCTCAAATCCCGGGCATCCGCTCCGCTCAGACTCGGATGGGGCCCCGAGTATGTTCTGCGTTCCAGACGCTGATGCTCAGGGATGTCGCGTGGAAATGTCAAATGATCGAATCGGGGTTTCTCGGAATGCACTCCCGCTCGGCAAGCCAATTCTCGAGCGAGAACATCTGCCCTTTCATTGCCCGCAACCCCCGCGTGGCCCGGGCACCAGATGACACTGTGCGTTTCCCGGAGCGTGTGACCTAGTATGCGTAGGGCACATGCCGGTACTCTGCCTTGCATGAACAGGCGACAAGCCACCTGTGAGTCCGTGAGGATCACAGATGATTGGCCGGCTGCATCTTTGGCCTTAATTGCCATTGCACCGGCAGCTGTCTCCGCCGTGCCTATGGATTTGCTCCTAATTGTCGCGCCAATTTGGAATTTCGATCGATCCGTCGGGCTTGTGGTCACTATTATATGGCCACCTGGCCCCGGAGCTGCATCTGTGTACAGCGCTTCAGCCCAATTTAAAAATCGTTTTTGAAGTTGGTGTGCCCGAGCCTTGCGCCGGCCCGGGTGGTAAAAAGGGCTCATGTTTTTGGGAACTGGGGCCACTATGAGGTTTTCGCGTATCGCTCGAGGTAGAGCCACTAAGTCTTCCTCGCAGTAGTGCGGTCGTACGGGGTAGCTTAATGTTTCTAGCAACTTTCTCCCGGTTGGGGATAAGTTTAGGTGTTGTACAACCCCAGTGCACTTATGTCTTGATAAAAAGTAGATGTTGGAGCGAGAATGAGACGCTGGCCGACTCCTTGTCACATTAGGATGTAGTGTTTTTCAGATATGTTGCTATAGGCTGCGATAACCTTGTACTACAGTTAAAGAGAACACTCTAACGCGCGGCTCCCACTCTACTGATGGGTCTAGCTGCAAGCGCCTGCTGAAGCTAAGCCAATGCACTGCACAGGTGTGTATAGAAGGTTGTCAGCATCACCAACCACAATTCATCTGCTGCAAATCCGGACGACTGCGCAGTTGCCACAGGGAAGAAAACTCACACGTGATCTGCACTCACGCGTCCCCTTTAACAGCAGGCCGCACTGTACACGTAACATATACACATAATGTGTTCGCGTCTTCTGGTGTACTTAATTGCTCCATATTCTTGTGGTGCACCGACGTAAGCTAAGTAACACAAACCGAGTTATGTAAGGTGGTAGGCGAGATGTGGCATAAGCAAAGAATGGCGAGAATCGACCCAGTCACGTTCTGGTCCAGCGGAAAAGACAGCTTTAGCCAAACCTCATCCGTGTGGTTACCGCGCGCCGCCAACGTATGCCTGATAGCGGCCCCACCTCCTCCACACAATCAGCGTGTATAAGAGAACGGAAGGCAATTTAGTCTTTCTACAGCAAAGATTGCGAACGCGGAAAGAGATCGCTGCCGTGCGGTTATCAGCTAAGGCGGGTTCAATCGAAAGATGGAAGACGAAGACGGTTGCAGCACACCGCGCGGCGTCTTTCATAGCGGTATACACCGTTGGAAGCTTGCCAACGCCGGGGCTGTCATTTCTTGGCCACGCGGTTCTAAATAACGATGTTATTCGACAGGCAACGCAGCACGGAGACGCCTCCGGTGTAAGCGGAAACAGCGCGAACCGTTTGTTAACAAGAAAGCACGCACCAAGAGACCAGCACTGCCAACTGCGCTTTTGTTCTCTGTAGTCTTTTGTAGGCCTCTGTCCAGAAGATGCGCAAAACTACGAGACAAGATTAGCAACGCTCATCCAGAAATGGTATTTCCTAAAAAAAAACTTTGCTCCACAAACGTTATTCATGTACGTATATTCAAGACAAAATCTATGTCTTTATCCGTAAAATTATTGTTTTTATCAAGAAATGTCGTTTCCTTATTGGACAACCATGCAATGTCATGTTTATCTCTGGCTATCCTTATAAAAATGATCCCGTAACTTCTGTCTTTTCGTTTTTCCTTTATCACTTAACCTATAGTTTTTTGTTTTTTTTTTTATTCAAACATCTCAGAACTGGAACGCTCCTGGAAATCACCTGTACGGTGTCTGTAGTCCTAATTCTCTTCGTTTCACCACGCTGTCCCCAGTGGGTCAATAAAACTCAGCCTCACCGGATCTACACATATTTCACTGGAGCTTTTCGTATCAGACAGATTGCAGTGCTCGCGCAAAGTGAACTCAAATCTTGTTGAGTCATCGGTAATGCATATTGGCCGGCTGAGTTCATCCAGACGATTGTATACATCGAATATACAGCTTGATTTTTCACCAGAAACATCCAAAAATTTTGAGCAGTACTTAGTTTGCTGTAGTTTGCCTTGTAGCTCAATGGGGTCACTCCTGACCATCGAGTTACGGGATATGACTCAACTCACGCAGTTGTATTCGACCAAATGATTGTGAGTGAAAATCAGGTGGGACCCTAAAGCCAACAGAACGCTCTTTCTCACTTTCACGTTTTAGCTGTCGATGACGGCTATTGAGCAATAAAAAGAAGACGTTCACTAGCATTACTTATTTTGATTTCACCAACTAATTATTATAAGCAGAACTAAACGTACAGATACGCTGGCGAACTCGCCCGTTCACGTCAAGTTTTAAAGCGTTGTAACCTAATCTACGTACATAGAGTTCAGAGCTCAATAGAACCCATGCAAAATCTATATTTGCACTCCCTCCGGTCGGCATCGCCCAGAGGGAGTGCAAAATGGCACATACTGTTCGCAAGCCCCATTGGAAAGTTAAACGAAGAAATCAAAATGTTCCGGTTCGAGGAGCAGTTCAGGTTCGAGAAACAAAGGGCAGTGAACGTATGCACACGAATTCGAGATCGCCGAACTGTAACGGTTGGCGACGCAGGTCTTCGGCCCCAAAAAGCACCGGGTGGGGGGTAAACCATAAGACCCGTTTATACGCCACGTTGATCTGTTTCTAGAAATTGGCATGATTCTGACTCTTACGCCGAGTAAATTTCAGGCAGCAAAACACTTAGACAGAGGTTACAAGGCGATGCTGCGTCACACTTTTAAGAGGTCAAGCGTATGAGATTCACACAATTTTCTTTTTTTTTTTTCGCGTTTCTATTAATGCTGACAGAACACTTTGTCTTCCGCTCAATCAGGAGCACACCGCTCTACTGGAACTAGACCAACGCTTACATTATAACTTATGGCCGCGCGCAGCTCTAACAATGCTGCTCGTCGACAGATCCAACGAACATTGACGCGAGAAAAGCACTTGTCATGCCTCGCCACGCAACCATCTGCCAAAAGCACAACAATATTTCGGCAATATAACACAGAGCAACGAGCTACCAGCTCCCTTCTCACAGCTGCTTTCTTTCCAGTTCTCTCGCGGCACCGTTGAAAGAGTCATAGTTATATAACTGAAACTATACTCAAACCACGCTGTTGAAGCACAGAATGGGAACAGGGCCTTCACTTCATGCTGAGGCATTCAAGGCTTCGAGCGTTCATTCTCCTGAAGGTACATATTGCAACGACGTGGGCGACGCGAAGCACTGTGCCTGCTACTGCTTGTGCTTCGATGCGGCAGTGAGAGAGACATTATTACACGAATTGGCCGAGGGCAGCACTTCCATGTGCGCGCCCGCGTTCCTGAGTGTGTGAAATGCATAGTGATCCTGTGTGTGGCCCGAATAGTGCATGTTCGAAACATTTTCAGCTCTCTCGCACGTTTGCGTCACCTTGCAAGCGGTAACGCACATTGCTATCTGGAAAGCGGAGCTTGGGCGGAACAATCACCGGCGCTGGCTACAAGGCTATACAAAGCCCCAAGCGACAGCATCGTCATCCCCCTTGTCATTAGCATCGTCATCGTGACAACCACCGCCACCTCCGGATAGCCCGCCAAAGTTATCCTCACGCACACTTAACTTTGCTCAAAGTCTCATGTGGATGCTCGTACACTACCACCATTCGTGATGAATCGCTGATGATTAAATAACTTATCACGGAGAGAATGGATAAGCAACAGGGGCGGCGACCGTCAGAGCAGGGCACATTGATGCGCGTGCAGTCCTTGTGAAAAGTTTCGACGCCGCGTGCCCAGAGCTATAGTGACCGCATATACGACTTCGAGCGATGCGCAGGGTTCCCCCGTATAACATTCGTCGCTCAAAACTCCCCCCGGATCGACACTGACAGGGCGCCACACTTTACCGAGCTTCGGAGCGCCAGGCTTTCTGCAGAAGAAAAGGATTCGAGGAGCGGCTTCAGAACTTTCGAGAAGGAGGATCAATGAGCGCCGAATTCAGGTCAAACACCGAGGCGAAAGCAAGTACAGAGGAACACGCTCTGTGTCGTACACACTCGTTTCTATGTACACCACGCACCTTGGGCTGAAAGTTACACACGCTGATCTTCTTTGTACAACGCTAAACAACTATCCCAACAACGAGCAAACTTTTGACAAAGGCATAGCTGCGCTATAAAATCCTGCGAGCACGAGAAAGGGCTGCATCCGAAGACTTCCCTCCACGTGCAGAGCGAAGCCGCTCGCGTCTCCTCGCTCGTTCACGCTCTGTCAAGCCTCCGCGGAGCACGCTGAGTGGCTAACACGGTGTCGCTCATTAGTCGTCGCTCAATCAATGAGCGCCTTCTGCGAACCGGTAACGCGTGCTCGCCTTTAATTAATTAACGCGTTGGGCCTTGCTAAGGGGGAGCCCTGCAGCCATCCACCACCGGAAAGCCAAACCTGCCTTAAACACTTCTAGAAAGAAAACGAAGCTCGAAGCCTGCACTTTTTCCGAACAAACAGTATGCTCAGCCCAATGCGCTGGCGCTAAGCGCAATAAACCGAAGAGTTTATTTACTCTGGCTTAACGCCGGCGATGCGTACGAGAGTCATAAGCCGTGGATGCAAACTTTTACGCGGAAAGCGTACTTTCTAGTTTCATATTTCCGATACCACAGAAGGTTGGTATATGGTGCCGAACTGTAACAGTTTCCAGAACTGCCACTTATATAGATTTACGACCTCACACCGTATCGCTGTCCATAGGTTCCTTAGCACCCTTTAGCACAATATCGCTCTCGCTTATACGTGTGTCGTGCATTTTCTTCCAGTGATACGCAGCGTGATATCGCCTCATAAAAACGAGGTTGTAAAATTCGAACCACCAAAAACGACAAAAAGTAAAGGGAACATACTGTTCGCAAGCCCCATGGGCAGGTTAAACGAAGAAATCAAAATGTTCAGGTTCGAGGAGCAAACAAAGGGCAGTGAACGTATGCACACGAACTTGAGTTCGCCGAACTTTAACGGTTGGCGGCGCAGATCTTCGACCCCACAAAGAACCGGGCGACGGGCGTCATTGCCGCTTTCTGCGACTGTAACATATAGGCGAGGCAGCTGACACCAACATTTCTTTTTTTTTCTCTCTCTCTCTCATACAACGCACGTCTTTGCAAACTTCTCAACTCAGTCGCGTTTTGACAGCTTTGCAAACTAAGCCGATGACAGCGGCGGCGAAGCCCGATCGCAGGTGATCGATTGGCAACTTCGCATGAACAGACGTCGCAGCTAGAGCACAGTCCCGCCGAACAAGCTCGCTGCCGCAGCTTAACGTCACCGAGGTTACTGTCCTGGCTTGCTCCGCGCTACCTCATCGACCGACCAGAGACTTCGGCGAAAAGAAGGTGTCACACTGAGTGCGCAATGGCACGCTGTCTGGGCGTCGTCGTTCCGAACGGTGAGAGGTCAAAACCTTTGTACACGACGTCACTGCGACAGTCGTTTCTGAGTCCTTCTTGCCAGAAGCGTCGAAACAGAACGGCAATGTTGTATCATCCAGAAGGTGAGAAGGACACCGAAGAAAGTGGGCAAGCATTTGGCCAAACGCGAGACTGAAATGGGAAATTCCAGTCGAGATTCCTTCGGTGGTTCGTCGTTTATCAGGCTCGTTTCATTTTTGCAGTGCCAGGACATTTTTTTCTCTCTTGTCTTTTTTTAATAGATGTCTTCGAAAAAAGAAAGTGAACGACGAACAAATGGGCGAAAGTGAGGCTGGGTGAGGCTTGCACGTACAGTTCAGACGTGGCTGCTGGAGAGGGGGCATCGGAGTTCCGCGCTTTAACCAAATATAGCCAGAAAAAACATCGGAGTTTCGCGCTTTAACCAAATATAGCCAGAAAAAACCGTACAACTCGCGAATGTAGAAATAAAATAAAACATACGTAAACGTTTCGGCGAGACATATTTGTTTATTGAGCGAGACGTCGATATACGGTGTTGTTCGAACTTAGTTATGTTCGAACACCTTATTTCAAAAAGCCACGCAAGAAATTTTCTCGAAATCCGACAGTGCATTTGCGCTATGTGCCCAGGCGGACATAATATGCAAGAAGAAAGAACATGCACTAAATAAATATGCAAGAAGAAAGAACATGCACTAAATAATCTAATTACATTATTAATTTTTAGTTACAACCTTTACGGCATAAAACTCTAGTTCCGTGTTTCTCCAGTTAAAATGGCAATTGCCCGATTACTTGATTACCTAATTAGCTGATTAAGCGCGGCTCTTCATCCAACCCCTCTGTGACGGGGGAGTGTGACGTAAAATGAAGCTGCCGTCGCACTTCCCCCTTCAACGACCTTATTCCTATTTCTCCTGATTGAACCCACACTCACTCCAGCAGCACGGGCGAGAGGGACCGCTTTATTGCCTCGTATTACAAAGTTCCGTTTTACTCCACCCTAGTGCGTCGTAACGCAGAAAGACGCTAACCTAACTTAACCTAACCTAACCTAACGTTCGCAAAAACGTGCAACAAGAACAAACGGCTAAGCCATGCGTTCCAGCGCTTAAAGTATGAACTATGCAACACGTACAAGAAGTGGCACCGATACTACTCTCGCGATAGTAGGGGCGAATTAAAAGTTAAAATTATATTATTAAATTCTGGCGTTTTACGTGTCAGAACCACGATCTGATGATAAGGCGCGTGCTGTCGTGTGTATAGATTCCGGAATAATTTTCACCGCCGTATGCATGGTTCTTGAACGCGCTACTAGCGTTCTACTAGCGTTCTTGCATTGCGTTCTTACTAGCAACACTACTAGCGTTCTTGCATTGCGTACCCCAGTGGAATGCGGCCGCAGCAGCCGTGATCGAACCTACGACCTCGTGCTCCGCAGCGTAACACCGTAAGTACTGAGCTGCCGCGGGAGTTATACAGTTCAAAGGCGAACAGGAGGTATCTCGGAGGCGAACCATGCACAGGAGACAATAATAAAGATTTTTTTTTTTTTTTTTTGCAATGCCAACGGCAATGCTGAAAGTGAAATAAAGTGCGTTTTTTTTTTTTTTTTTTTTTTTTTTTGTGGCTCGCGTTCAAGCTGTATGCCCGTTAACGTTTGAGGAGTTTGAGACCGAGCGTGGGTTTAGAAAGTAGTCGTTATATAATGAACACAGCGCCAGACTGTCGAGCTTTTCCTCCAAGTATCGCCGGCACCAAGTGTCGCGAAGACGCGAGACCCGCTCGTGTTTTCTTTTACGGTCACTCTAAACGCGGCGCGCATCCCTGAGCTCAGAACAACAAATTTCGCTGCGGAGTACACTTAGCTGATTACTTGGGCGAGCAAGCGGAACTTCATGACGAGCGCGTCGCGTGTAACGTGCACGAGTTTATACCCGCATCCATAAACTGGCGCGCAACGTGGGCTTTACGAGTGAATACCGCCAGATCATGTTAATTTTTTTTTTTTTATGTGGGCAGTGGTGAGAAGACAGTACTTAGCTCAATGGCCTGAATTAAGTATGGAGAAACGTGCCCGCTAAACCCGCGCAACAATGCCTTTTAAAGTTGTCGTCACTGTTTCTCTCGTCCTTTGTTAAGTATGCAGGCGAATTACCCGTGCACGAAACGGGCTCTGCGAATCAAGTACAGACAGTCCTGATTAGTAACCCTCGGCAATGACATGACAGCACCGAGGCGAAGCCTGCGTGGCTCATTGTGGTGAACTTTGACAATATAAGCTGAGCAGTAGTAATAGCGGTAATACCTGACGTGCATGTGTTACAGCTGTTCCATTACCTTGACGCCGGAGATGTAGACGGAAACAGCACCGTTGCTAGCGACCTTCGTATGATTACGCTCATCAAACGCGCGCAGTTTCTCCTCATCGCCGCCACGAATATTACCGCGTTAACTAACTCCGCTGAACGAGAAAGGCTTCATGAAATGCTCTAAAATTACACTTTGATCTCATATTTTCGCCTGACGAATTATTTCACGTAATACTTCGAAACCGAGCTCTCCACTGAATAAAAATATACATATGAAAGCAACAAAAACCTTTAGCCGCCGAGTTTCGGTTATTCCTGAGCATCAACGGTAGCATACATGAATGTATTCCGTGGCGCTTCCCACCGACTCTGCCTTGTCGCGGTACACTTCATATTGTTGTGATAAAACCGAGTTAGCTGCCACTGCACCTCACCTATCTTACTTAAAGCCAACGTTTTTTTTTTAAATTTTATTGGGGCACCAAATCGTCTCTATTCCCTCTTAGATGTTAACCTCTTAAGTCGTGCATTTCACTGTTTCTTTTAAAGCGAAGCTTTATATGGCTAGGCGAAATCGCCTGTCCACAGAAAACTATCATGATAAGCATTAGCTCGAGCGTCGCCGTCTTCTTCCGCAGCTGGCTCGTTGGCTCGTGCTCGTGCTCGGCACACGCTCGTGCCACTGCTCCCGCGTTCGTCGTCGTCGTCGGCTTCCACAGCTGGATCCGTTGCCGCTCATCATTCCAGCGTATAATTTCACTTCTCTTCGGTAGTCGTAATGGGGAGGCCGCGTTTACGGGGGTATGAGCCATTGCCTGAGGAGGTATGCGCCACTCATTGTCTTACGTGACGGACAGATTTAATTTTGAAGCAATTTAATTTCAGAGAATCGCAAGCGGCAATGGCGGGCGAATGCTGCTAACCACGCCGCTGAGCATACTCGAGACATCGAAGGCAAGCGACAAGGGCGGACTGCGTCAGTGACGTTGTTCTCTCCGTCGTAAATGAAAGTGTGTGCAACCTCATAATTGAGAAATACTTTAATGAGCCCTCGGGATTAACCAGTGATAAACACCGGGGCCTGCCGTTTCAGCTTCGCTGGTTCACCATCTTGACGGAGTGGAAAGGCCGACGATTTTTTTTTTCGCAAGTCATTCTGTAATGAAAATGCCAATTGCCTCAGAAAGTCGTTAACAGAGCTTTTTTTTTTCTCTTGAGCTATTCAAGCGTCTCGGCGGTCACTCATGAATGAAATCTTCGCACTGTAGAAGCAACCAGGCTTTCTTGCAACGAAGAGCGTAAACAGCTGCGGCCTGCCATGCGGATAGCGCCAATTGGCACCGCGGCTTCAGCGGCAGCGCAGTTCCGGAACAGGATGTCCGTGTCCGGTCGCGTCGGCACGCCAGACAGGCCGATGAACCTTCCGCGGCGCCCTCCATCGGCAGTGCATGCACACGAACTGCGATTGCGTGTGGTAAGTTCTCCTCGCGTGACTACCAGATGTTTGAGCGTTGCCAACAACAACAAGCAAGTCGAAGGGGGGGGGGGGGGGGGGGTAAGGGTGTTTTGAGACGCGAGACACGCCAGGAAGCCCAACGTATATGGTCGTGTCCGTTTGCGTTTGCGCGTACAGTGCCCTATACGGACTAGCCGTCCCCTCTCGGCGAACTCTGCTAACTTTTAGTCGATGCCAGACTGCTGCCTGGCGAACTATACATACTGCGCCTGGCGGTCGATGCCGCGCAGCTATCGGCTCCTAGGATGTATGTTTGAAAAGCATAGGATTAGGTGATCTTTCTTTTTTCAAGAACTACGACATGTATTGTAGAATACGCAAAGCTCTCAGCAACCACGCCTCGCGGGAACTGATGTAAGCCAAACTAAAGAATAATGACGGTTGAACCAAGCTAATAATAAGCGGTTGAACCTGAGTCCTGCACACAGATCCTCACGGGAAATAAGTAGGCTAAGAAGAGGCAATATATTGTATTTGGTTGTTCGTTGTTTGTTAATCCTAGACGAATGAGAAGACAGGGTATAAATTAGAGTTGGCTATGCCAAGATACACATAAGAAACCAACCCTTGCCCTTCCCCTATTATAACACGTACGTACACATACATACACGACAGCGACACAAACATCCAATTCGTACACAAAAAAGACAAATAAAGACAAATAAGGCTTGCCAGGAGACGTGTGTTCCAAGCACATGAGTGAAGTAGCAGAAATTCTCAACAATGTGTGACAAAACACTAGAGTTACCGCACGCATGCGCTGAATAAGCGCACAAGCTCGCATAAATTATACACACATACACATGCGCGTGTGCTGACGCAAATGTGGTATTTCATACATTAACATATAGTAAATAGTCGTTTTGAGCAATGCTTAAATGTCAATTGTTGATTCAAACATGCGGGTCAGTGATTATGCAGATAATGTGACTGAGCGTTTCGATGCTCAGGTTCTATTTCACTGCCGTAGGACGCACACGCGGTCTGGATATTTTTGAGCGTCCTCTTTCCTCCATACGGCGAATACATGTTTGTGTGCGCAAAATAAATGCACCTGTTGGCAGCCAGCTCTCGTCCTGTCTGGTGTTTCTTGTCCCGTTCTTCGCGAGCTGCATTTTTTTTTTTCGTGTTTTCTTTCTTGTTTTTGTTTTCGAAATAATGCAGAGAGGAGGTGTGGGGGCGGGAAGGGAGGAAGTTTACAGAAATGCTGGGAGGTTGGTCCTACAAAAAGACGGCGCAACATAACAACGACCCACATTTCGCCGGCAAAATGTCGCCTAACTCCACTACAGAAACGGCACACAAAATGGCGCCGTCCTCGTGTCTGCTAATTCCGCGGTGCTCGCGAATGGTGACGTCAGTTCAGCTTCAGACTTTGACAAGAATTTCGCCCAGGGAAACAAATGCCAAAATCACTTCTGCGTTAAAAGCACCGTGCACGCGCCTAAACGCATGAAGTAGATATACAAGGCAATTGAGGCATGCATGTTTGCAAAGTAGAAAGTGGGCCGCATCGCGGCCGATTTTAAAAAGTAGTTAATTTGTAAGCCACCCTATTAGCGACGTGCACGGCAATGTAGCGCGCTACATTTTTTTACAAAAGGACATTAGGGTCTGTTTACGCTCGAGCCGCTCATCGCCGCCAACCACACCGCACGCGCTGCGGTCGGGCGAAAAATTGCGCATTTTGGACAACTGGTGCACAAATTTCAGTTCACACTGTGTACACAGTGTAAACCGCACAGTGCATACCGAAATTTGTGCACAAGTGTTCGATATGAGCGTAAACAAGCCCTACTGCGCCGAAGTTCACGGCAAATGCTATTGCGGATCTTTATACGAACGTGTACAGAAACAGCAAAACAGCGTGCTCTGCGAAGCTACAGCTCTGTGCCCGCGATGTGCGTAGTTGCAGGAACACGTACTGCCACATGGGCAATTCGCCATGGCGTAAATCGAAGGAAATGCTATGACACGTGTCAATGTTGCCGGCGCGTGTCTGCTTCACACCAGGTGCACAGCAACCATTTGCACACGTGGCGAACGCCGCAGACGCAAAACTGATATATTAAGCCTGCCACACCGACGATAACAGCTCATTGGAACGTTCCGTTTTGGAAGCAAGCGCGGCAGCAGCAGCAGCAGCAAGCGACGGTTCGTGCGGTCTATCGCTTCAACGGAAACTGAGCGGCGAAAGCACAGCGCATACAAAGGTCAGAGCCGTGTGGAGATCACTTTCAAGATACGGTGCGCGCGACATCCCGCAGCCGCGCGAAGTACAAGTACACAGTTACTGGCAGAGTAGAAGCCGCACCCCCTCCCTCCCGCGTTGCCTTCCCGCTTTCCTCCTTTCGCACGCGAGATTGAATCGCCAGTTCCCCTTGCGCCTAGTGGCAAGATACGCATTTGGTGCCGCAGCTAAACGTCGCCTCCCCACCCTCCCTCCCATCCCCCTTCGGCCTTTGGCCCGACGGAAGACATCGCATTTGCTCTCCGCCGTGCGCTCGCTCTCCGTGAAAGCGCGCGATGGACGCGCGCTTTCACTCGCAGATACAGCATTCGGCGCGCGGCGACGACTTCATCGCCCTTGGACTTTATATGGAACCTCACGGCGACGACGCCGACGGCAAAGATCCCTTTGGAGTGTAATATAATTGCTATCGCAATAAAACAAAATGCACATGTCACGCTCGCTCCAGAGGACTATAAACTTAGGTTAACGCACACATTCTGAACCTCATTTTCGCAATATCTGCACACACAGGATTGTTTGTGGCTTGTTTTTTTTTCTTGCTTTTTTTTTGCTACATGCACCCTGCGACGAATCCCACCGCATAAAAAAAGAAAAAAAAAGAGAAAAAAAAGGGGGAACTGGATTGAAGTGCAAATAAGCGGTCGCTCGCAACGCCGTTCGCGGAAATCTAGCGCATGTAGGGAACTCTGACGGCGATGTCGTGTTTACCGTATGCCACCTGGGCGGTACGCTGCACGTACGACAAACTGCATGGTGCGCACATCGCGTCCGAACACTGCTTGGATGGCGTATACGTGTTGGCCCAAGCTTGTGCTAAAATATTTCGCCCAAACTTGACAACCGCACGTGCTGAAAAGACGTATTGCCTATAGTTCGTGCTGCCAACAGAGTAGGAGTTGCCGATAAAGCTTGAGCACGGATGAAAGCCCGAGCTGGCCAACGAGATGTTCAGTCGTAACAATTTTAGGACGAACACGACAGGGCAAATATGCCTTTGCGATTGCACCACCATCACCAACCCCCAACAACCACCCCGAATAAAGATACAAATGGACATTGAAATTTTATACAAGAGTGCCAATTTATAGACTCCGGATGAAGGCAAAGCGTGACATAGCCCTGACTAGACCATCTCTCTCTTAAAACTATGCATTCACATGAACGCATGGCAGCAGAACTGTAGCACATCAAGAGCATATGAGCATACTAATACCCAAATAATCAATGCATAGATGATCTATATACATACATACACGCATTGTATATTATATATGCACGATAGCGCATAAAGGAAATACCGAAGTTGTTATGAGTGAATGAATGGTTAATGATGATAACAGTATTGACCACCACCACCACCAATTGAAAGGAAGGTATTGTGAAGAAGTGAGGAATAAATGACACTATACAGAAAACAATAGGAGCAGCGCTGACTGCCAAATAAAATGCAAGCGTCAAAGACAGGTTGCGTTCCTTCGCATGGTAGTTACGCTGCACCAAGAAAAGAATGCCACAAGTCCACACTTTATACCTCATTGAAATAAACTTGGACTATATATAGGCATCTCGTAGATTACTATTGTTCTGCTGCCTAAATAATATTCTGCCTATATCTATATATCGTATGGAGATACCGGTAACTCAAAGCGCCTAGGTTCTTACGCCCACACACAGCCTATAAGCACTTTCAACGGACAGTGTGCACAGAAATGACATACATATACTTCACACATAATTTCACACATAAATGCCAACGAATGTTCTATATAATTCGATGCAGTGGCTCACTGGATATAGAGTTCTCTTGCTGAGCCTAACGTCAAGGTTTCAGTTCTCAGCTGCGGTGGCCGCACTGCGAAGTCAGCAGAATGCAGGAACGTTCGTTTAGCGAGCTTTCGTTGCGCGTAATTCAAGGCGGTCAACATTTATCGGGAGGCAGCACTACGTCGTTTCTCATAGCCACATTGCAGCTTTGTGGCTTAGAACCTCCAACTTGATCTGTTCAAATCCAATATAATCGCAAAGAAGATCGTGCTTGCGTTTGAAGCGAGCTCAGTTTCAGGATCCAATCGTTTCTAGTTATTTCCTTTTGTTTTGTTTTCACTTTCAATATATCATGCAGTAGCAGCGACCCGCTAAGACATCGAACGCGACCGCGATACGGCAAACGATCTCTCTGGTTAGCTGGAAGGCGCTGTCTCGTAAACGCTGGACCCTTGCGTCGCCAATACCCTGCGTTCTTCTTTCTCCCTTCTGTTCTCTCGCAAAAAGGTTCCCCGCTAATTACGACGTGTAAGTGACGAATAACAGCCGGCTAATTACAGCCCGTTACGAGCCAGTTTCTGCGCGAAAACAAACAAGTGTAAGTGGCGCCAGGCGACAATGAGCGACAAATCATCGCTGTCAGACATGTTCCGCGCAGCTGCGGGTACGCGCGCGTTCGGGACTATTTGCCGGCGCAGTGAAAGTGCGCAAAGGCGGCGTAGACCGCGAGTTCAGGCATTCCGAGACACACCCGCGTACAACTAGCACCGATGTCAATACGCGCCCTCAATCTTGGTCGCGAGACTAATTGTCGCTTAAGTGCGTCCGTGGGAAAGGAATCGCCACAAGCGCGGCTCGAGATGCGATAGTGTTCTTAGTATAAACGTGTTCCGCCCAATTGCCCTTTCGAGACACGGCTTATACTTACATCCTTTGCTGAAAGAATGCAGGCCACTCGTGGCCTGAACTGTTGTTGCTGGGTCACGGCACTCCTAAGGTCCACGACGCGCCTTCCGAGTGAATTAACAACGCTTGCCATGTCGCAGTCACGCAGCGAGAATATGGCAACAGAAGCTGTGGAACTGTAAAAACGAATTGGTTGTCACGGCTGCTTAGCATCTAGTCGCGCATTCACTCATACATCGTACAACTTCCCTACAACTCGTACAACTTCCCTACCTTTCCTTCTTCGTTTCTCTATTTCTTACGAACTTATTACTTCGTTTATTTTTATTTATTCGATCTTTTTATATTTGTTTATTAAATAATTTCACGATCACTGTAAACAAAGAAAACAGCCTCACTATACTATATAAAGCAAAATACTGGCTGCAGACGTCGTACACGATATGACGTGTGCATCTTAGGGGAAAAAAATGCATTCGCTACCTCCTACAGAAACATTCCAGAATACGTGAACGCCGGAACATTTATCAAAATAATGTATGCGTTATGGATATCGTCTATCCAGATCTTTTTTTTTTTTGGGGGGGGGGGGGGATAGCGTTGCTGGTTAAATACTTGTTCTTCTTGCTGTACGTAAGTCTATAAAGTGTATATAAACGAAAGTCGGCTGCGATTCTACTTCATTTATCTGTACTGTGGCATACAGACTTCCCAGTGGGTTGTGCGCTGAAGGTCTGCTGGTATCAGCCGGCAAACACCGTAAGGCCATAATTTCCGAAAGCTGTTAATGTATGCTTCACATAAGAACGTCTGTACCCTATTAATATAGAGCCCTTCTACTACTGTGAAAATGGAAGCCAGCGAAGCTGTGACTATGGTGGGTCTGCTATAGTGAATATTGCTATAGTGGATTTGTATACTATCATTATTGATTATACTGAGCGTTTTCGGCATTGTTCGTCAAAGAGCAAGGACGCCGGCGTCTTGTTTTAGCCCGGCGCGATGGCCAAGTAGTGCGTTTGCTGCGCCAAGTCCACCCCTTCGTCATAGACTAGCGTATGAGCCGGAGCGTTCATAGCCGCGCCACACAGCACGGCAGCGTCAGGATCCTGTGACATCTCCTCTGCTTCTGCTCTCGGCGGCTCATATGGGGTATGTGCCACACGTGATTTCTTTCTTACCTTCCTCCTTTGTTTACTTCTCTCTTTTTTATATCTTTCCTTCCTTCCTTCTTTCTCTCTTGCCCCTGGCTCACACCCGCATATCTAATGCGGGTATGCGCCACACGTGATTTTATTATCGTTAATCATGACGTAACTGACAAACATGTGATGTTATTGATGTCATGACCTATCAGTCATGTTAGTCATCCGTTTTGACCCCTGTGCTAAGGCTCAACTGGTGGGAAACCGCCACGCACATGGAGCTGAAATGTTGATGATGATAGTTTTTTTTCTACACGCGGACACAATCCTGGGGGAACTAGCCCTTAACAGCGTCGCTGTAAAAAAAAAAAGGATAGGGAAAACAAATGTTTGTGCGTAATATGATATACTAGAGAATTCCTAAATTTATCTGTTGCCAAATCTTGTGTGAAATGTGTGCTCTTACGCCACGCCACACTAAATGGCAGTGCAATTTCTTTGCTGGGGCCAGTTCATCGGGAAATCCAGTGCTTCAGTGCCCTTCACTTAGGCTCTTGAAAGCTGTTTGCCTCTTATCGGACTTAGTGTGGCCACTCTAAAGCTATATTGCCCGCTGCAGCCAGCACCCGCGGAACCGGCAAAAAGTTTATATTTCTTAGTTTTGACATCCTTGTCTTCAAGCTTCGCTCAAATGCTCTACCTCGTGCCATGGTGGCCCAGTGAATACGGCATTGTAGAGCAAAACACGAAGTAGGAAGCTCGATTTCCAGCCGCAGTCACAAAATTTCGATCAGGGAGGATAGCAAAAAGCGCTCCTTTATTTAGATTTAGATGCGCGTTAATGAACACCAGGCTGTCTAAATTATTCTACTGCGATTACCGACAACGGTGTCCGTCACTCGAGCTTTGGGTTGTGAACCTTAATTAACAATGGGAAATAGTCAGGGATTAACTAGTAGCCTATAGTCCAGGTTAACTCGTAGGTTAACTCATAGCCTCATCGGCAGCATGTAGAAGAAGGCAAGCGGCGCAGGGAGCCTGGATAGGCTATTTCCAGCCTGAGCTCAGTTTTCTTTTTGCTCAGCTGAAACAACACGGTGTAGCGAAAGCGAAGATCGCCAACAGAACTGCGAACGATATTCTTGTGGCTCATGCCGGCCGCTAGGCAAGCATGGAGTAATTTATTCCTGCAGTAAATCGAGTCAGCGTGACTACATTACAAAAGTAGCCTATTATATCGAGCAAATCGCCTGGTCGACGTCAATACCACACTCGTGCCTATGAATTCTGGACATGGTCCTTTCGGCTATCTGTCAAAATTTACCGCAATGCACCAGCTCAACCAAACGGGAAGCATTTCCAAAAAAAGAAGGAAGGATAAAAAATTTGCCGCGTATCTGCGTGCTTCGCTGCAAATGTCGTCGAAAGACGATAGTCTTCTGCCGGCCGTACTACATGAGTGCTGGTCTGATCCGCGGCCACCCGTGATGCTGTTCTCGTACCATTTCCGTCCTGGCATGAAGGTTTGTTTGAACAGATTTCATTTTACCGCATTATTTCATCAAGCGGCCATTTATGTTTTGCCCTGCCTCAGACAGCGCTTCCTTTAGGTTGAATCGGCCGCATCTGGCTGGAATTGATAAAATTGAGGAGGCGCTGCGTGAGTCATGGACGCCATCTGGCAATATATCGGGAAACATGAGCTTGTGCAGAGGGTTTCCTTCCTCCATGGCAGAGGGCACTCGTCGGCGCGCAGTCGGGGAACGTCGTTCGTCGGCGCGCATAGCATGGCATTTTCAGCGCAGCTTAAGAAACTAGGGTCTTTAGAGTTACGTATCTGTGTATTTTCTATTAAAGGAACACACCTCCTAATACTTACCTAGTGATGTTGCGCCTCAGATATGCTTAATATTTACTTTGTGATCGATAACGTCCACAAGTATGAACAGCCGTACCAGTTTAAGTAGTGTGGGCGGTAAGCAAGTGGTCCAACTTTGGCCGGGTGGCTGAATCGGGTGACAGACAGACAAACAGACAGACAGACAGACAGACAGACCAAATTTTCAGCGTTTAAGTTCCCCAAGAAAGACTATCGTCTTTAAAAAGGTTATTTCACAGATTGACAGAATTTTAACAATTTTAGGTTAGCAACATCGAGATTCCCCTTCTAATAGCATACGCGTTTATGGCACTTCTTTTTAACAGCGAAGCTGTTTAAGCCAGCCGTAATTTGTGGTTCGTACCAAGAAACTGCCGCGCCGTAGGCACGGCAACCAGGAGGGCGGAGGAGGGCGGCGCAGCGCATGACGCGGTCTCCTACTCGCCAGCTCCCTCCCTTCCTGGCCCCGCCTCTCTTCTCTCCGTGGCGCGCTAAGCCAGGAGGGGAAAAAAGGCGAAAGCTTGCACTAGACCGCGCAAAGCTCAAGACACAGCGAAGCTGGCCGATTGATATCGAGCGGCTAGCCTCCAACGCGTTCGGCGTCGGCAAGCAACAGCGTTCTTGGCACTGTGCCAATCTTGGTTAGCCTGCCTGCGTTTCTAGTATGCAGGAACGCTGTCGCTCGTAGGCGCCTACGCGTCCAGCGCTAGTCACGCGAAATGTCGAGAAAGGGAAGGTACCTTCAAAAAATGATCGCTCGAGAATTCCTTCCTACATGCGTAGTTAAATTAAACCAAGTTAATACCTAGCAGTAGCAACCAGTAAGACTTGATCGACAGTTTTGCTGTGCCTAAGCTTTGCACGACCGAGTGCAAACTTGACCGTTTTTTTTTAATTGAAACGAAAATAAAACGAAGATGGGTAGTAACCCTATAATAGTGACGACCACTAATTGCCGCAGAATAATACCAATACTATTTTAAAATGTTGTGATATAAGAATAAACAATACAGCAGAGTCGATAAATCTAGAGCACACAGTCATATACGTATGTACATGCACGAACATAGAGGTAAAAGGCGAATACAAGGTGCATAGCCTAAGTCCCTACATATGCGCACTTGGTCAAAAATGCTATAACGCCCGTTGCGTTATAACGCCCATTGCGTTATAGCAGTGGTATTATCAGGACCAAAACAGTCTTGTTCACTCCTGATCAAAACACTGCTATAACGCAACACGGAAATTTTCACTAAGTGTATGCGTCGTTCTCCACCACATCCACACCCATATATTACACCTGCCTGTCCTATACCAAACATTGGGTGGCTAGCTATGGCCACAACACTTCATCACCAAGAATATCTGCCAGAGTCCATCACATCCACTCTGAAGCAAGCTCAAAGAACAGACCTGAACTGAGGCCACTTGCTCGTCAACCATCGCTGAACAGCATCAGAATTTTATCTCTCTGTCGCACATGCAGACATTATACACCCATTCGTGCAAGCGCCGGGCTAACGGCTTTTTTTTGCGAAGATCATTAGATTTATTACCGACGGACAAGAACAAACCGCGAATACATGACACAAAAAAACGAATGAATAGTCTAGAAACCCGATAAGATCCAGCGGCGCCTGGTCATGATACAAGATATAAAGCGCGCGGCAACCGGGCATGCTCGGGCTTCGAGTTTAATCGCAGTGCCGGGGTCGGAGCAATTATCTGAATAGCTGCCGCCAGAACAGTCTCGTGTTTGCTAGCAGGCACCCACGCGCTACAGATGAGGCAGAGAAAGGAGTCAACAATTTCAACGAGATGCACCGATAGATAAAGAGAGTGCGCGGAAGAGAAACGCGGTGGGCGCTAACCAAAAAACAGCCTCCGGTTGCTAAACTGCACCGGAAGGCAAGATAGCGGATAGCGCGGATGTTATAGAAATACGGGGAGAGTACGATGAGACGATAAAACGAAGTGTGCGCTCGTGTGCGTTGTGTGTGCGCGCACACGTTCAGCTAACTGCGCCGACTATACATCACCGCGGAGGCGGGGGTGTCGGAGCGCGCAGCCATGAACGCTGATACATGCACCGATAATGAAAATTTATCCCGCTGCTCTCCGCACGCACTACTATACGTTGTACTACGCGTCCTAGTACGTGGAGCAGGCGAGCTGGGCTCGCGATTATCTCTTGAGCCGAAGCACCGCAGCTGTACCCGCCAAATTGGGGGCGCGGCCGAGCTTGGCGCCGTCTAGGTGGTGGCAGGTTCACGTGTGACAAGTTTATTAGGCGGAGGCGCGCGTCAGGGCTGCTCGCTGTCCTCGTATTGTCGTCGTCAGGCTGTTTCGAAAATTGCGGTCGTTCGGTGGGAGCGCCGTCGGGTTTTCTCGTACGGTCGCGTGCCCACTTGGAATACGCGTGAGAACTTGGCACGCGCAGAGATATGCGTACGCATCTCGAATCGGCGCGTGTCACGATGGGAGAAGCGTAGTTCGATGGTATAGAGGCTGTGGACGCGGATGACAAGTGCTTCGCTTTCATTCAGCTTTCATTCGCTCAACTTAACGCTGTGAAGAAGCCGGTGACAGGCTGTATACTTCTTGCCAACAAGCTTTTCGAATCAACAATAAATCAACAGTCAATCATGCACTCAATAAATCCGTTCGTCAAGACTTTTATTAAAAAAAAGACCGCCACCCCAGCCGACATCAGCGCTGCTCCCGTCGATTGAAGATGCCCGCAACTGACCAATCGCCCTGGCTAGAGAAGGTTACCATTGCATTTGCAGAATGCGATACTGCCGTCATTATTTCAAATTTAACATCGCGCAATGCCCGCGCGATCTTAAGCTAAACTGCTTTGTGTTTACTATATATAGTTTAGAAAGAACGAGCACTCTCACGAAAAAGGCCTGTTTACTTGCTTCGGCCGCGGCGCCGCCTTCGTCAGGGAGAAAAAGGAAAAGCTGTGACGCAGGCCGTGCCACGGCCGAAACGAAAGCAACTAAACATGCATTTTTCTTATGTGTGGCTGCTTCTTTCGAAAGTATATATAGTGGTATAGTAACACTAAATCACCTCAGAAATGAAAACTACAATGTGGAGCGGTGACTGTACGCTTTTTCGTGTAAGGAAATCGAAAGTGGCAAAAGGAATTTCGTTACACGACTCGCGACCCACCTGAGTGCAAATATGCGCAGGTGATGAAGAGAAATACGCCACGCTCGTGCAATATCTATAACGGCGCGATTTAATCCTGCCAGGTACAAACCGCAAAGCAGCAAAAAAAAGTTGAGTGACCTACCTTCGACTGCGCTCCCAGCAACAAGGCTGTCGTAGCTTTATTTCGTGCGAAGAAAGCAAACTAACAACGAAAGATATGACTTGACGTTAAAGAAACGCTAGGCGAAAATAAGTTCCTTCGGTTGATGCTGGTTGTGCAAGACGCAGTGCCGACGGGGAAAAGAGGCGAAACAATAGAGCAGATTCAAAAAAGAAAAGCGTGCGAGCGCTTCAACGTCTCCCTATGCAAGGCGTGATCTTGCAATAGAGCCGCGAATATTAATGTTTCATATTTTCTCGCCCCTTTTCCAAGGTACTCGCAATACTTCCAGCATGAGATCATCTATATATAACAGACGAGTTGTCATTCCCGCATATATAGTGCGTATTAGTGTAACGTGCTATAGCACGTTGCACTAATACGCCATATATGGCACAGACTTCCGATAATCTAGCTCCGCCGTTATTGTCGTCATTTATATTCACGCAAAATTTCTTCGAATTTTGACTGCAATTTCAAAGAACGCATCTCGTTCTTCTTCTTCTTTCTGGGGTTTTACGTGCCAAAACCAGTTCTGATTATGAGGCACGCCGTAGTGGAGGGCTCTGGATCAATTTTGACCACCTGGGGTTCTTTAACGTGCACTACAACGCAAGCACACGGGCGTTTTTGCATTTCGCCTCCATCGAAATGCGGCCGCCGGGGCCGGGATTCGATCCCGCGACCTCGTGCTCAGCAGCGCAACGCCTTAGCTGACTGAGCCACCCCGGCGGGTGAACGCATCTCGTATCAGAGCATCATGTGCCGCCATCGAAATGCGGCAGTGTTTACCAACTTGCGTCCCAGCGTAGGGTTATTGTGACGGCCGCCATATTCATCCGAACTCAGCCTAAACGAGCCTGAATAGGGTTGACGGCATATGCACGTGACGTGTTTGCAGTGACTACGGGTGTGCCGAAGTGCTGTTCTTTTTTCCCGACCGGTTTATCCGCGCAAACGATTGACTGCGAGAAAGTGGCATATATGCAGACCTCCGAAAAAAAAGAACGAGTGCATATCGGGCTTTCAGCATGTCTGTTACAAATCCTGTACAGCCAGACTTTGTGCAAGCGAAGGAGTTTAATCATTTCGTAAAGTATGTCACCGAGATTTCTAAATGAAAGTAAACAAATTTTATATAGTGTAATGTCTATGCCTTTCTTTAGTGTTCTCTGTAGGATGACCGAAAAGAACGCAGCGTTTCAACACACTACGAAACTGTAATAGATTGTTCGAGACCGAGGAAACAGGTGGTAATTGGTCGCGACCACGGAACAAAACAGTTCCACGCTTGTAACTTCATCTTAACTAGAAGTGTCGCAGACTGCAGTGTAAAGAAAAACTCTTTTTTTTTTATTTTATCCCAAGAGGAATGCACATCTGTTGGACTCGCTGAAGCATCTCCTGATAACGACACCCAGCCGCGGACGTTTGTCCACAGGATTGCAACAAGGATTGTCACTTGTATTTTGGACAGTTTCGTGTGAATTAACAAAAGAAAAAGAAAAGCGTGTCTTGCGTAAAGCGGCAACACGATTCATTCGGGCAGAAATCTAATCGACAAGTCAGCCATATCTTCAGAGACGGTTTCTGTTTTCACTCGTACAGTAAGCCGACAACCTATAAATGATGAAATCCGTCGCAGTATGTCAGCGACTACGGCGTTACGCTGTTGAGCGCGAGGTCGCGGGTACGATACCTCCGGCGGCCGCATTCCGATGGGACGGAATGCAGAAACGGTTGTGCATACCGCGCATTGAGTGCAAGAACCCGAGCTGGTCAAAATTATTCCGCAGCCGTCCACTAAGGCGTCCCTCTCACAACCCACTATCCAGTTTAGGAGTGTTAAACTATACAATTTACTAACTTTTTTTTCCATACTGCAAAAAAAAAAAAAAAGTGCTCCGGTGGAGGTCCTGGGCATCAATCCCAATACATCTCGCATGCCAAGCGAGCGCTCTATACCATCTCAGCTACACCCCCGACTTTATTACTATTTCTTTTTTTCCTTTCAGGACCGCGGACACTCGCTGTCAGAGCGCTTGCGTGATGAAGAGCGGCAGCAGCGGCGAGTGAATTCCCTTTCGTGCTGCCTCTCGCTTCAATGCGAACTAGGCGCGCGAGACCACAGTCCACACGAAGCCATCGCCTATATCCGGCCGCCTAGCCTTCGACAACATCGCAGGTCACCTCCAACATAAGCCGCGCGTGACCGCGCTCAGCCGCTCCAGCTGGAGTATAAGAAGAGATAGTCTGCCCCGCCGCCGGAAAATTTTTTAGCAACAGCGGAGGGATAATGGCGAAAAAGCATAGAACCTAAAAGAGCTTTTTTTTTATTGCTTACCTTCGATTTAATAATTTATAATGATGTGTACACGTCATAACGGATGGGAAGCTTTCGCGACTTTAGTGACGTCGCATGAAAGACGGGTGAACTGGCCATGACAAGAAAATGTTTTACCTTTTCTGAAGGTATATAGGCAGAAATGCAGTGGCGCACCGGCGGGGGGATTCAGGTGTTGTAACCCCCCACGCGTCCAGCCCCACCAGTCGCACGTGTACCTTCAGTACGTTGTTCACATTGTCATTACAATTCAGGAGGTGGCTTGAGGTCGAATTTCCCTGATTAACAAAAACACTCTATCACTGTCTTGTATTTATTCAATCACGCTTAAATTACTTTGAGTAAAATGCTGAAGAACTAAACATCGTCACCATCCTTGGTGTCATTATATTATTATAATTATTAGGCATTTTATTTGCTGTTGGATTCCTCTGGCTAAAGCAAGGAAATTGCATATAATGCAAAGTGATTGCTCCCCCTCCCCCCTGGCAGAGATCCTGGGTGCGCTACTGCGGAAATGGAATAGAAACAGGTCAGAGTAGCTTCACGTTTATAGCGCCCCTGCCCCATACGCGAGGCCTGACTAAACTAGCAAGGCTAAGTGCTGGGCGAGTTGGTACAAGATCAACTAAGACGAAAACGAGGAAAAGACACACTTACACACGAGATACAAGGAGTACACAGCGGGAATGTTATCATGCTGATTGATTGATTGATTAATTAATTGATTGATTGATTGATTGATTTATTTATTTATTTATTTATTTATTGATTGATTAGGTTAGACGTCCCAAAGCAAGACTGGGGCTATGAGAGGCGTCATATTAGAGGGCTGCGGATTAATGTTAACACCTGGGCTTCCCTTGAACGTTTACTTAAAAAATTCAGAACCCTTCCACTTCCACTACTGTGAAAATGGAAGCCAGCTAGCGAAGCTGTGACTATGGTGAGTCTGCTATAGTGAATATTGCTATAGTGAATTTATATATTGTCATTATTGACTATATTGAGCGAATAAAGAGACATACACTCAAAGATCCAATTGTTCATCATTTATATTGTAACCATCGCCTTGTGACCACTATGGTATACGGCGAGCGGTTTAACATTACCACCCAACCCATAGCGACTCCAGGGGGCATCTGATGATGTCGCTAGGGAAATGGCTGTGTCATTGAAGAATGAGACACAGCTATTGGGTGGTAGACTATTACGTTTTATCACTAACGTTTCGACACGCATAGTCATAGACTAGCGTTTGGGCAACAGCGTTCATCGCTCCGGCCCATTGTTTTTGTCTCCTTGGGTCCCACGTGTGGCAAGGTTAGTTCAAGGGCGCGTTGCAGGTCCCCGAGCCAAAGGGGCACGCGCCACTAGGGTTGGACCCATTCTGCACTATCACTAGGATCGGCCCACCTTGTTGTTCTACGAGTCGTTTTGTCCGCGGACGCGATCCGCCAGAACCTAGCCATATACAGCTTAGCTGTAATATAAGTATGTGAGCGTTTCCTTTTTTATTTCTTTTTTTTTTCTCTTTGCCTTTTGCCACCATGTAAATGCGGCTGCCAAGGCCCCAAGAATCGAACGCACGACCTCGTTATCAGCTGCTAAACGCCATGATCATTGCGCCTCAACGGCGGGTGCTGCAATTCTGTTGTAGCATTCTAGCATTCAGTCGCTCCGGACTGCTGCTCCAGCAGACACTCCTGGTATTTTCTGTGTGCGTTTCCTTCACTCGTTTTCGGCTTAGCTGAGCTCTCACCACAGACGCTTCTTGCGGAAGCGCGCAAAGCGGCTAGAAGGAAAGCTATTCAATATCTCAAGTTCACCTTTCCGGGCACTTCGCATCGATGCAACCGTGACGGCTGCACCCGACGAGGAAGTCGCACCGACAAATCGCACTCGTCTTCCTGACACAGCCCATTAGCACCGGCGTGGATCATCACATGACAAGCGCACGCGCGGCTGCGCGCCGGCAATTAGCACGACGCATGTAACTCTTCCTTCGAGAACAGCTTCGGCCAAGCGAACGGCATGTGATGGAACTAACTGCGGGGAAAGTGACATTGCAGCAGCCGCGAGTGATCGCGTCGCGCTATACGACGTCAGCCTTCTCGGAAAGACGTGATCACGAGCGAGAGAACCCCGAGATAGATGCCTGGTCGCGGTGATGGCAGTATACGCCATGCTCGTGTAACACGTGTAGTTGTCGCCACACAGGATGGAGGAAGAAGGAGGAATGGACGGAAAGACAGGGAGGTTAGCCAGTTCTCATACCGGTTAGCTACCCTGTGCTAGGGAAAAGGGGGTAAGCGAAAAAAAGATAAAAGAAAAGAGATGTTACAAAAAAAAAACAGGAAAGAAGAACAAAAACAAAACAAGTGAAAGGAAAAGAGATTATGGCACTGCTTAAGGTCTGTCTCTAAGACCAGTTATTACAAAAGAAAAAAAAAAACACACACACACACACAGGAAAGAAGAACAAAAAACAAAAAGAGAGAAAGGAAAGGCGGTCATGGCACTGCTTAAGGTCTGTCTCTAAGACCAGTCCTCCGCAAGAAGCGCAACAGCGCTTTCAAAGCCTTCTGTGCTGAGGCAACACCACCTATTTCTAGGTGGTGTTGGCTGAGGACGGTCTCCGTCTGTGTCCCATGACCCTTTACTCCGACAAAGGGCGTTTGTCAAGTCTATCTAAAGCTCTTGAAAGTTCTTTCCTGGGCGCACTGAAGCGGGTATACTCACAGAAAAGGGGGGTGATTGTTTCCTCGCAGCTACAGTTATCGCATGCAGGGCTGTTGGCCATTCCGATCCGAAATGAGTAAGCATTCGTGAAGGCCACGCCAAGCTACAAGCTGCACAAAGGTGTCTCCTCAGCTCTAGATATTCCTGACGGAAGACGGAGCTGTAGATTCGGATCCAAGATGTGGAGACGAGCGTTGGTAAATTCCGTCGAGTTCCACTGTACAAGTGTAAGTTCACGTGCGAGTGAGCGAACGAATCCCTGTAGCTGCGTCTGTTCTGGATAACGGTACAGAGTTTCCTTGAAATATTACAAGGAGGAACTCTGACGCTATCTAGTGTGTGTACGCGAGCTGCAAGTACTTCAGTTCAGCCAACATGTAAATGTTGGCTTCTGGCTTTAAACGGCTTCGAGACTTCGCCAATTGATCATCCTCAAGAAAGCACTGCGTTTTAAATTAAACAATTCGCAATGCATGCCAACCGAAACTTATTGCTTTCATGCGTTTAGGAAGATACTTCTAAAATCTGGAAAGACATACCGTAATAAATAACGCCCCAAGAACTACAAGCCACAAATAGGCACATTACCCATCGTTCCCGTGGTCGCTGAGCGATCGTAGTGCCGGAGTTTTCCCTAGTGATTTTTGTAGAAAACTCCATCGTTTTCACGTGGCCCCGGAGATCGCGCGCTCTACTGCGATCTCGGAGGCCACTGTTGCCACGCAGCGCGCCACGTGCCAAGTTTAACGCCAGGCACGCGGACCCTCCCATGTCCATTGTTCGAAGGCAAGCGCTGTTCTGGAACACTGCTGGCGCGCCTCGCAAGTGCGCGCCGCGCTAGCGTCGCGGGACGTCGATCGTAAACACCGCCTCACCCCACGTCGTCGCGCCGCGTCCGTCGCGGCCTACGCAGCGACAATGGATGCCTCGACACTTCTTTGTCACAGCTCGCTGTTCACGCGCGCAGTCGCCAAGCTGCTACACGGTGCGCGCTACGCGACGCTGCAGGGTCGAAGCGGGCGCCGTGGGGAACGTTGAGCAAACGACTATGAATATGTAGCAGCCGCTGTTCAAGGTGGCGGCCGCAGCCACTCGAGACACCGAGTTTCTAAAAAAATTACGAGATTATAACGTTGATGTTCGCAAAACCTTCGCAGCGACAGTTCATTCACGGTTTATCGTTCGAAGAAGGGACGATATATACAGCCTATACGTATCGCGTATAATAAGTTCGAACGCCATCACGTCGCGTCAACGCTTTCTGTCTTTAGAGCAAACATCAGAACAAAATAAAGAAACAGTGTCCGAAATAATGCGACCGTCATGCAAATCCTGGTTTTTTGACTACAAGATCAGAGGCTGCTTTTGTTCAGCGCAGTTAGTTAGCTGTGTTTGCCGAATTCATTCGCTATAGGCACGGAGTGCACGACGTAAAGCATCACGAGTTATCGCTGTTTTGCCCACCTGATGGTAAACCACAGGTGCTGTCTTAAAACATGGTGGCCGTGACATGCTTCCGGCTCCTGAAGTCGCTTCCGGCGCTTGCAGTGCACACAAGCATGGCTTCCGAGGTTCTCTTCCGTTACTCCGAGGGAGCAGTCATTAGGTAGCGCGATTTGGACGCCAGCTATAAGCGCGGCAAGTCGTGGCAGCGCATTCAGGACATCTCAGCATTAAGTAACTATTTTTATCACATGTATGCGCGGTGATAACCTTCAACTTTTACGGAATTTTTAAACATCACCTGGGGCACCAGCACGAGAAATCTGAACCACATATTCAACTAATTAATTTTAGAAAATACAAATTAACTTCCTAATTATTTACCTTATAGCACATATTGCAATTTACCAATTAAAGTTGGTGAATTTGTAAGACGTACGCAGTTGAAATGAATTTCAAGGATGGCACCAGTTTCGAGATACTATTTCCCAAAGTGTGGTACGAAATACACGAGCGTTCCAGTTACTTTGGTGCTTCGGTGCATAAAAAAAGCATTTTGTTAAAGAAGTAAGTGGAACTACGGTGCATTTTTACGACGACTTTGATGGTGCATGTCTCAAAACTGGTGTTATCCTGGAAGTTCATTCAGAGGGGATATGCCTTGCAAACTCACCGGCTACAGTTCGTAAACTGCAATATCTGTCATAAAGTAATTAATTAAAAAGTTAATTAGTGACTTTAACAGCAAAGCTGTTAAAGCCTAGGTTCCAGGAGATCGCGTCCGTGTACACCGGAAGTAAGCAACAATCTTGTGGCGTCTCGTTCACTTTGTATATACCAAAATTGGCATGGAATGGTACGAATGTATGACTAACTTGACTGATAGGTCACGTCAATAACATCACATGCTCATCAGTTACGTCACGATTAACGATAATACAATCACGTGTGGCGCATGCCCACATTGAATAAGCGGGTATGAGCCAGGAAGGAAGGAAGGAAGGAAGGAAGGAAGGAAGGAAGGAAGGAAGGAAAGGACAATGCAAGAAAGAAAGAAAGAAAATCAAGAGAGAAAGGAATAATGAAGGAAAGAAAGAAAGAAGGTAAGAAAGAAATCACGTGTGGCTCATGCCCGCGTTGGATATGCGGATGTGAGCCGCCGAGAGCAGGAGCGGGAGAGATCTCGTCGACGTCGCGGGGGGACTTGGCGCAGCAAACGCACTACATGACCATCGCGCCGCGCGAAAACAAGACGCCGGTGCCCTTGCTCTTTGACTAATATGCTGCAGACGCTCAATATAGTCAATAATGATAATATATTAGTCACAGCAGCGCCCGCTCTATTTTTTCAAATAGAGTATGCGCTGGTCACTGCTTCGCTGGCTTCCATGTGGAAGGGCTTTGAATTTTATTTGCCAATTAGTTGAATATGTGTTTCGGTTTCTCGCGCAAGTAATGTCCGCCTCGGTGAATGACCTAGCTCAAGGACAAGAACTATGTTATCTGCAGCAGACGATTTTTAAAAATTCCGTAAAACTTAAAAATGATCCCCTGGTATAGACGAGGTTAACCCACCAAACGATTAGGCTTCATGGGCGTTCCAGCAATTCCTAATAATCTTACAAAACGCGCGTGGGCTTAATAAGGAATCTTTATCAAAGAATTCATAAAAATCGTGCAGATTACATAAATTATATTATTCGACTGTATGCGGAAACGTTCCAGTAGACATCTTTCGAGTATACAAACACTTGCACCATGACGTCCCTAGCACTCAGGTGCATGGACACAGTAAGGCAGCTGCTATTCTGTTCACTGACAGTAAATTAATCATCATCATCATCATCAGCCTATCTTTTATGTCCACTGCAGGACGAAGGCCTCTCCCTGCGATCTCCAATTACCCCTGTCTTGCGCTAGCGTATCCCAATTAATAGGTGGCCTCAATAAGCAATTGAGTAAGTTGCCGCACTTGCTCTATTGCGGTAGAACGTTCAGGGTGATTAGGAAATCTGGCGCACCTGTCGATATATAGTGGGGACGCGTTGGCAGCTTCCACGTGACAGTATAGGCACCTATCTCAGTGGCGTAGCGCAGTGGGAAAAGTATTACGTGTATATACGGACGGTCTGCGAAGCGGATGGACGACGACACCGCACGAAAAATCTGTGGCCGAATTCCTAGTTTCCCGATCGTAGGTGCAATTTGCCGTTGGCGGCTCGTCATCGCTAATGATATGTCCAGCTTCAGGACTGGCTGACACTTTCTATTACGAACAATTCTAGCGTAAGAGCTTTTTTGTGAAAACGGGCTAAGGTATTTTGACGAACACGGGCTTGAAGAGTGGGGCTGCCCTTAATTTGCGGCAACCAAACTCTTATGTCTTGACCGCTCGAAGCTGCCGTTGTCACAAAACTAGTCGTTGTTTGCCGAATCAATTATTTTGCACACATCTTCAGGAAATAGCGGAAGGTAAGGGCATCAACCTTGCTGCGATGAGGTACGTTGCGACTGCGAGGCGGACAGTCGAGATTAATCATGCGAAAGAACACATGGCCAAACACACGTGCATGCGTTTCGTTTTTCTTTTCTTTTTTCCCGCTTCTTTATTGCACTATTTATGTTTTCTTTGTCATTCCAAAGCCCCCCTACTTCTTCCCCTATATTTTAAACTGAGTTGAATCTCTCTATCACCCATGTTTACAGCGCAACGCGACACCATGCATGAAGTGAAATAGAAATGACAGGACGGCCTAAAACTGGAAACTGAAGTCCGTTACAGGATATGTCTCCGTAAGGTGCACACATCCAATTCATTATTATTTTTTTTACCTAACTCTTCCTCCGAGCCTCAAGAAATGCACGTCACATCGGCCCCACAGTTTCGCGGAAAGCACCAGGTGTGAGCAGCTGGATTCACTCGGTAAGCGTGCACACTGCACTTTTTAATACAAGTCAGCAGGCAAGATGATCACGCCACCTGAAAGGTTGTATGAAACCGGAGAGATCCCGAAGAAAAATTCGTCACATTCATGAGGTCTGAAACGAGGAGGCTGAGGTGAATATTTGATGCAGCTCGCAAAGGTACCGTAGCAGTAAAAGTTCACGAGTAAAAAAAAAAAATACGACGGTTCTAGAACACAGTGAGCCGAAAAGAGAGTTACATCGTCCAGAAGGCGATGACCACTCAAACTCGTGGACAGCGCAAACAAACGATCCGCCAACTCGGGAGCATTCCCGCCTAGTAGGCGCATTTGATATGCCGCATGGTAAATCGTAGAAGTGCCCGACGAACTTCCCATCTTGGAAGTTGCTTGTTCTCACGGAGTTTGAACGTCAGTCTGAAGGACGCGGGATTAGTCGTCAAGCGGCTCAGCGCCTTCCGAGGAAAGCAGAGTGACGGGCAAGTTTGCGCGCATTTTGACCGAAGGGTGACCGGCGGAAAGGGGCATCGAACAAGTGGCCACCCCGAAGCGATAGCCGACACTCAAAGACAAGCTCACGGCTGCGACGGCAAATGCGACTACGTGGCCTGAAATGTCGTGTAAACAAAGCATGAAAAACAGCGACTCAGAGATTTACAGGGCTCATGTAATAAGAAAGTTCTATACAGCAGCAATGAAATGCTGCTTATTGTCGGCGTCCGCGTTCAGCAAACTGTGAACTACGGTTAATATGTAGGGGACCATAACATTTACACAGCTCTTTTGCAAAGGCATATTAACGTGACGTTTATTCTAATGTCATGGGATAAGTTCAAACGAATGTTGATTGGGCAGCCTGTGAGAATAGACACGGGCCCATTCGGCAAAAGAGCAACCACGGTCCGGAAAGTCTGGGAGGGTTCGCCAAGAATGTTTCGCTTTAAAGCTAGCCGAGGTACGTGGCAGATCTGTCAAAAGAAATCTACTAAGCGCAAGGTTACTGGTAAGAGGTCCCGGGGAAACTCTAGATGTTATAAACGGTTTCGTCGTCCTGGGAGTTGTGAGTTCAGTCTTGCAATTCGAATATGCCCGTAGAGAGGCGAAAGAGCTCGTATATAGTTTTCGGGTGAAGACGAGTTCAAGCCGTCAGCAGTGCAGTTTCAGCGGTCACCTCTCGATCTGTTGGTTTCGATAGCTTTCAGTCTGTTTTTCGCTTGCAAACATTCGTCTGGCACTTTTATTACTGTCGACATAGTTCTAATAAATGCGATCAAACGTGGCGGTTCGTTTGCTCACCAGTCACCTCCGCTAGTCGCCTTATACAATCACCCTAACGAAAGGGATAACACCTACATTTACACAACGCACATTTAAGAATATACGCTTTATGCAAAGTGGACAGCCGTTGTTAAATCCCCACGATGTTCTTGCAACAACACAATCCCACAATTAGTGACCAATGACGGACATGAATTTCGTGTAAGCAGGAGGAGTTCTCTGTATGGAGGTAGATATCGAGCACTGCTGAATTATGGTATATAGAGTAAACATGTTGTGTAGCCAAGGAAGCATTGGTGCTTAAATTTTACCCTTCAGATTGAGAAGTTCGGTGACGTGCTGCTCAGGGACGAAACTACGCAAACAGGCGAATGATAAAAGGAGCCTATCAGACGCAGGTGTGTGTGCATTACGTGCGCGTCAACAGCAGGTCTGTAGTATATATATCTCCACAAGCACAAAAGACCTGAAATACGATGACGTGGTCAACTGCGACCGTCGCTGCGTACATTGACTCACCATTCCGGAAAAAAAAAAGGGGGGGAGGGGTGGGGGGGGGGGAGAGAATGAAAGAAACACACGACAGCAAAAGTTGTTTCGTGCAATAGAAACCTCCCACTTCACACTCCAACGTCCCCCATGAAAGCGCCAGTCCTGTCTCTTCTTTTCCATGTCACTCGTCGTATTTCGCGGCCGAAAAAGGAAACAAAAGTACAAACTTCAATGTTGTCACTGAACTTTAATCATTCGGCAGTTCCCACTCGTCACGTCGAGTCATACCGAGGAATGCTTCCACTGGGACGCCCGCTCTACAGTCGTGACAACTTCGACAGAGGTGACGCCTGCCGATGGCACACATATTCCAATGACCTCCCCATCCTTCCCCGGACTAAAGCCGGGCGCCGGTCGACGTGCTGCCTTCCACATTGCGGAAGCCCGAGCCGAACGGGGTTTATCGCTCGGAGCAGATTTGATGCGGACAGATTTCCCCCGTGGACCAGTGCCAAGTGGGACTTGGCGGCTTAAGTGGACCGGCTGTGCCTCGCCCGCTTTTGCCTTTTCACTCGACTGAGACACGCCGCACGATGACTGTCAACACTTTCTTTTGATCTTCTTTAGTTCGTTTTTCCAGTACGATTCCTCGCGCTTATTCTTTCTCCAGTATTCTGTATTTTTCAACTTCACACGCTCGTTGTTGTTTAGCTGAAAAATATGCGGAGATTGAACCACTGAAGGGCCGAATATCCGAAACCTTTAGCCAGCAGGAAAATAAGAGATAAACAAAGAATTAATAAAAAGCTGAGAGGAAGAAAGAAAAATAAAGAATATAATTATTGCTTGCATAGGCATGCGAGATGCACGCATATGACCCGTGGTCAATGCGTAAACTGATACAATATAAATGGTCGTAGCTCTATAGGATGTACGCGTGCACGACCTATTGTCAAGGGGCGAACAATTGCATGGAACAAATAAAATTACGGCGTAAGAGAAAGTTAAGCGGCGAGATGTGTTTTTCTAGTTGTGCTGCGGTTACTTTTGATGTCGCTGGCTTGTTGCTGTTTTTTAATAGACACGGCAGCATGGGAAATCCGGCTACTAAGTGTAAGGCGAGTTACATGTCGCAGTTAGAAAAAGACCGAACGTTTCTTACAATACACACCTACGCAGTGGGTAGACGCTGCTTCCGCTGCGAACGCATGCAGGCAGCGTGTCTCCAAAAAAAAATTATGGGGTTTAACGTGCCAAAACCACGATATGATTATGAGGCACGCCGTAGTGGGGGACTTCGGAAATTTGGACCACCTGGGGTTCTTTAACGTGCACCTAAATCTAAGTACACGGGTGTTTTCGCATTTCGCCCCCATCGAAATGCGGCCGCCGTGGCCGGGATTCGATCCCGCGACCTCGTGCTCAGCAGCCCAACACCATAGCCACTGAGCAACCACGGCGGGTAGCGTGTCTCCAAAGCGCAAGTGACGCATTTGCGCGTTGCCTTTAACAATGGTTTCAACTGCACGCTACCACGAGTGCTTTATACAGAGCCGGAGCGCTTCACGCCGGGGACACGTGCACGGTATACCGTCGTGCCGTCGGCATTAACAGTTCACGACTTCACTCTTTCTAGAAACCGTTTTCGGTTCGCGGTCACGTTTCTTAGCGTCGCCGCTTGTAACATCCTTCGTACCCTTTGTCGCCACTGTCCCCAAACTGCATTAAAGGAATACTCGCGGTCTGCTGCACCTCTACTAGCGGCCTTGCGAAGAAAAGATGACAAATCGGGAGAGAATTATAAGACATATCAATGAACGTGCGGACTAATCAAACTGACAGTTACACGCGTCGCACGCGGCTCCTGGACTAAATTTACTGCTTCAGGTATTACGTGAAGAAGGTTTGCATTCAGAGCACTTTGTTGATTTCAAAGTGATGTTCGGAAATGAGTGCAAACGCACAATCTGCTTTAAGCAGCTTGACTACAGGCTTTACCAGCCGTGATGAGGCAGTAGTTACGTCATACGGTCGTTAACAGAGAAATACAAACAAGTGTAGAAGCACCACATTCATGGTGCGTAGAACGAAGGCCTATTTATCAGCGACAGCAAAGGTAACAGCATATTACGAAGTTAATATTGTGGTTATTGCACAATAGTGAACGTACGCAATCATTTTTGTAATGTGTACAAGGATGACTAATATTTAAAACAACAAACTCAGTATACACAGAATGAATACCAGTAATTGATACACGTCAAAAATTGATCAGCAGATTTGGGCATGAACAAAGTGCCGTCGTTACTGACTTTCCAGTTGATATCCATGCATATATGGCCTCCGAGCAAGCTCTAAATAAAAGAAAAGAAAAATCCAAGACATGCGCCAATGAAGTTTCCAGCCTCGCTCTCTCCCACCTTTCCCGGTCGCGGCCATGAAATGCCACTGCGCGTAAAAACAAGTCGTTTGACGCGTGACGCAACGAGAATGACGACAGCAGGGACAACAACATCAAGGAGGAGGTGAGCCTACTTATATCCACAGCGGGAGGTCTCGAGGGCGCGTGGCTGTAACATAATATTCGGTGCAACGCTCGCTTCCCACTTCCTTCGTGGGTATCACGCCCAATCTCCTCTGCTTGCATTTTAAACTCTTTTTTTTTTTCAACGTAACACTGGTTGACGACGGTAGCTTCATGAGAAGGCCAGCCATCAGCCGTTACGTTGTTGTTTTCCTGTCATTAACGCAAATTTCCATTTTGTTCTTGCTTCGTATGTCGTTTCAGTTTTAGCCCTGATCGTTTTACCCACGACACGACTGACGTCTCCCAAATTAACTTCGGCCCGATGGCTGCGAGCGCAAGCAGGGAAAAAGAAGAGAGAGGTGGCCGAGATAACGACTTCGTAGTCCCCGTGAGGAGGGCGCCAACCAATATGGAAATTTCCAATAATGAAAGAGAGGTCGCGAAGCGAGACAGAGACGGGGAGTGGGCGGGTGGGGAGAGCGCGACTGACGACGGCGACAATATAGAACAAAAAAAGGGAATCGGTTCCGCTCGATTGAACGTGAACCCGCGAGATCTGCAGCTGTCACGGTTCGAAAGCTCGGCACGGCGGAGGACTACCGACGGAGTTGTGTGTTGCGTATGCACCGCAGTGACGGGACAGGCTAGCGCCGTGCTGCTGGTACGCGTGACAGGCGAGGTTGTGTCGCGATAGACGCAAGCGTATGTTGGTCGCTCTGACGCGACCTTCTCGCGCAGGAAGTCCGTTGCAGGGGTCGTGTAAGAGAAAAGGTAACAGAAAGGGTGAGATTGAAACAAAGAGAGAAAAAACTGCTAACAGGAGCTGGAATGTTATACTTGACAGGAGAGGCTGTTGGTTGGCGTCACCAGAGAGGTTGTCGCGATTGACGCAAGCGTTTGTTGTCATATTGGGTTGATGTGTGCAGTCACACGCGCCAGCTTAACGTTCCTCAGCCGAGAATTCGTTGCAAATAAACACACTTCGAGAGAAGCGCTTCAAGAATGCGGAGTTGAAATAGGTCGCCGTAGAATTGCACTGCTGCCGAGATGCACTGGTGCACTGCAGCAGTGTACACGATTGAATCGCAGCAGAAGTGCAACATTGTGAGGCATCACAAGTGCGCCACAGCAAAAGTAGACTAGTGCATCGCAGCAGAAGTGCACCAGTTCATTGCAGAAAAGTGCACCAGTGCACCACAGCGAGTACACGAGTGCAACGCAGCAGAAGTGCGCCATAGCACCACGGCAGAGGGGGAGGAAAGAGAAAAGCAGAAGGCAGGGAGGTTAACCAGAATAACCTCGGGTTGGCTACCCTACACCGGGGGAATGGGAAAGGGGAACACAAAGATGACAGTGAGAGAGAGGAGGGAAGGAAAGAAGGGAAATGAGCGGTTAGTTCGCTGACGCGTGTGCTATTGCACTAATAGTCACAGACGTTGACACAAGCTCGCCGTCCTCAAGAAGCACAAAAGCGCCTACACCGCTTTATGGGCCGACGAGCGATGGGGGCAGTGTTCCAGCAGCACCTGCACAGAAAGCGTCCGATTGGCCAGTTTTTTTTTTTTTTTTTTTTTAGCGCGTTACCAAGTTCTTGTCTTTCTGGGGCATATCGTGGACAGTGGCACAGCAGGTGGTCGATAGTTTCGCCGGTGCCGCAGACCTCGCATGCTGCACTGTCGGTCACTCCAATTAATGTGAAGTATGCCTTTGTGAAGGCAACTCCTAACCAAAGGCGACAGAGAAGCGAAGCTTCACGTCGAGGAAGTCCGAATGGAGGTCGGAGTTGCAGTGAGAGGTTTAATTGATGCAGTCATGTAACTCTTAGTTTGGCGAGTTCCACTCGGTCAGTGAAAGACTGCGTGCCAGGTGTCGAAGCTGCCTTGCGGCGTCTGTCCTCGAAAGCGGAATTGGAACGCTGTGCTCTTCTAGATGTGATGTGCGAGTGGCGTTATCTGCGGAATCATTTCTACTGATTCCACAATGACCAGGTACCCGTTGAAAGACAACCTCGTGGACGTGATGGCACCACGGCAGAGGTACACGATTGCGGCACAGCAAAGGTATACGAGTGCATCACAGCAGAAGTGCACCAGTTCATCGCAGCATAAGTGATGATAAGTGGTTCTTGAGGGAAAGGGAAAGGTTGGCGCTATCTTCTGCAGCCCTTGAGGGAGCACGGCTCAGCGCCAGAGCATAAGTGCGCCGCCACAGAGGTGCACCACTCCTGCTCTCCACGAAAACAAAAAACAAAAACAAAATACCGCGCATACCGCGAAAGCGCGCATCGCCATCGTTCTTCCCTGACAGGTGCTGTCAAGAGCGAAGCGGGCGCGAGACCTGTTCTCACAGCCAACTGCGTTGCGCATTTCAGTTTTATTTTATTTATTTCTTTTTGCACACAACTATGCACATCTGTAGCCCACGCGCTGCCTTTGTTTCGGGCTCGTCAAAAAACTTTGGAAGTGGCGGTGCCACAGCGCGGAATGATGCCGGGAAAAAGCAAGCATTCCAGTAAAATATTCCACAAAGCACCTGTGGCCCCTTTATAGCACAAATGTGCCAAGGATCTCTGAGTGCTGCGCGCTATGGGAATGTCAAACGTTTAACACAGGTGGATTGATTACCGAGTAAAAATTATTTACACATATACCATCATGTGTAAACACAGAACACATACTGCAAACGTTGTTATTAAATACTTGCATGTGAGAGCGACGTTTGCTTCATAGGTGGTGCCGGCTGCGTTCTTCTTAGCCCCTCAAGAAATATCCCCACGTATGTTTACTTCAACAAATCAATCGAATAATAAATATGAAAGAGCAACAGCTGACATTTGTTTGCGCGTATAGTTCTTAGAAGTTCTAAAAAGCTCATCGAATAGCACAGCAGGTGTAGTTTGTTAAAGATAACGGACATAAAAGGAAAAAGAGAAAGTAACTTAGAATGGGGGCATTCACAAAAGCTTCTCAATACAGAAACCGCGTTTTTTTTTTTTGTTAGGTTGAAGTATGTGACCTTTTTGTTTGTTTGTCTGTTCGTTTCACTTTTTCACCATTAATTGGTTCCACCTTTGTTCACTGGTGAGTCGTTTGCTGTAGAAATTAAACCCATGAACCTGCGCTCCGTTTCAGTCGGAGCAGTTGTGAGAAAAACAAACACTAAAAATGAAAAAAGAGCTACTTGTTAGTCGAATGCGTTGCACACCGTTATCGGCAAATGTTTTGTTGGTATTCTCCTCCGCCCCCCCCCCCCCCCCCAAAAAGAAAACGCACCTCATCTCTCAAGGACAATAATATTTACTGCAAGGACAGCCTTGTAAACAAGTGACTACTTCCTTTTGCATTTCTTTTTTTTTTGCCCGCGTAAGAGTCGTTCCAGGCCCACTACCCGAGTAAGCGACACAGCTTGCGACACTTGCATCACGTGTGAGCGACAAGGTCTAGTGACATGACACATGGATAGCGCTGACGTGCTTAGATGGTATGCTGCGAATGAGCCACCCAGGATGAATGCAGAAAGTGAATGCATTACAGCAAAGGCAGCTGTCATGTGATGTAATTTACACGCCTACATGCGGAGAACGAGTATGCAGATTGTATAGGCATCGGCGGCGGATGGATACTAAAGTAAGGCCTGGCCTTGCACCTTCGAGTTGATCCCGGTTCGCGTGCCAGCTAACGCCACCGACGCGTTCGTTAATGCCCATGGTTCATCGTGCAACACACCGGCTTTTTATTTTTGTGATTGATTGATTGATTGATTGATTGATGGCAGCTGATTGGTGATTGATGGCAGATTGATGACAACTGATTGTCATCTAAAAATATAAAAGTTCTTAAAATTCTGAAAACGAAAAAAAATCAGCGACCGTTTTAGTACTTACGTGCACTAATCAATCACAAATATAATTGAAACGTTAGTACCCCCAAAAGAAATCTATTAAAAAGGACGAAATAACGGGACAGAAAAAAAAAAAGCAGGAAAAAATAGAAAAACGAAAAAGCAATGTTTTTGCACCAAACACAATACGAGAATTAGCCAAGAAAAAGTATCAACTCCATGCACTGATTCTATAAAATGTTTGCTGTGAAAAGGCTGAGGTATTCTGTGCTTCAGCTACTTCTTTTCTAAAAATTAAGTCAGAGCAAAAAGTAACAGAAATATATGAATAAGTAAATCAATGGTTGAGTCGGACAGGTCAAGTGCCCCCGCTCCGGTACGACCTTCAACAAACATTTGCCCTTTGGAAGTCACAACGCTGTCCTCTTGCACAACTTACTAATTCGCCAACAGAATAATTATCCGAATCCATTTAAATGTCCTGCTGATCATAGGGTTGACGAACACGTCTCATCACAAATACAGGAATGCAAGGCTGAGCGGTCAGTCCCAAGAGAGGTTAATCCTGTTCACACGCCAGCGCAGTCACCTCAGCGAAGGCACAAATATATTTACAGCGTAGCTGTCTCGGCCGCTTCATAGACGATCATACGTATGTGTCCGGTACAATGCACTTCTCATGTAGGCTCGCATAAGCAGCGCTTTTGTAATAATGCCCCTCCCCCGCCCAACTCTATAAAAAAGAAAGAAACATACTTATATATACTAGGTTTCGGGCCTGAAAACAAGCAGCCGCCTGTGCAGAAAGCAACAAGTCCACTTTAGCCGTGTCGATCCGTAACCACATTCGTGCGACGAAGCATTTTGAAGTGCTTGCTAGTGTTAACCTTGCAAGTCCTACAACACAAATGTATACGGTGGTTCCGTAATTTTGCTTTCTTGCTTGCTGCTTGTTTCTTTGTTTGTTGTATTTGCTTGCATGCTAGAGTAGCAGCATCCAGACATTTCGTCAAATATGTGCTGCCACTTTATGAGTCTATACGCCCGGCACTGGAAATTCTAGGAATGTGCCTATCATGTGTTCGGTTCGATGACTGCCACGTGTATGTCGGTTAAGGACGTATGCAAACCAGAGAAAAGAGTGACCTCATCTGTCACTGCCAAAATTTGAATTGTAATTGGCTCTGAAGAGATGTCCGTCAAGTGGAATTATCCCCGCCAGGCTGTGGACGAATGCACTACGTATACAGAGCGCTAGCAGAACCGCACGTATACTGACGAGCTTTCTAAAACCCTCTAGCACGTGCAGGACACGCTTTCGCGTTCACACGAAGCTGATGAAGAAGTTTGCAGAGAAGCACATAAGCTAAAACGCAAGGACGTGATAAGCGACGTTGGTAATAGTGTTTCAAAGCTGGTCAAGCATCACACATGCGCTGCTACTATAATGCGAGCCTACATGGCATATTGAGAAGCGCATTGTACCGGACACATACGTATGATCGTACGTTAAGCATCACGTTAAAGAACGCCAGGTGGTCAAAATTGTTCCGGAGCCCTCCACTACGGCGTGCCTCATAATCAGAACTGTTTTCGGCACGTAAAACCCCAGAAAGAAGAAAAAAAAAATCACAGCATATCCACGGGGTGAATGATGATGAGTGGGCGAAGCTCCGGAGGGAATCATCGCATCTCCCGCTTAAGGGGACGCTAGCACGAACGCGTTAGAAACGTGCAGTACTCTCTAGTAAGGGGGAGCGGCCACAGCGTCTTACGCAGCCATTTACACATGCCGGAACGTGCACCGCGTTTGCCGACGCCATCACATGACTGCTGAGAGAGTATACCACCCGTATTCATAAACGCTCCTCGACTTGAACTTGACTTGCCACCGCCTTGGGCAGCGCGTTCGAAACGCGTTGAAGGTAAGGCGGAGAGGCCACAGCGTCTTACACCAGCTTCTTACACGGGCCGTAACGCGCTAGCACAAACGCGTTAGAAACGCGCTAGAAACGCGGCCTTTCGTTAATGTTGGGTATTTATTGCCATCGTGGTGCGTGTGTCTATGTGCACTTCGTGGCGTAGTGGGCTAACGCCGCGCGCTCGGAAGTGAGGGGTCCCTGGTTCGATTCCGCGCTACGGACACAACTTAGGGATTTTCTTTCTCATTTTTCTCAGACTGGTTACACACTACTACTACGACGACGGGGACGGAACGGGTGCCGCTATAAGGAGCTTCGCTCCTAAAAGCATCACATCGATGAAATAAGCGAAATGGGCGCCTTTCCGGAAGCTGCCGAAGACATTACAAGGAGTCGACGGCACCGTGACATGCCTCAAAATTGTCCGCTACTCTCGCAATACGAAACTACCACGACACCATTACTGTTTATAGAGCAACGTAAATATAATCTCGCCCCGATGGATCAGTGGCTATGGCGTTGCACTGCTCAGCTCAAGGTTTCGGGTTGGAATCCGGGCTGCCCTGTCGCAATCCTATGGAGGCGTTGTGCAAAAAATACTCGTGTATGTACTTAGATTTAGATGCCCATTAGGACGCCGTAGATAGTCAAAATTCATCCGGAGCCTTCTAGTATACTCAGAAGCCGCTGTGCAGTTTCTGGACATTGAATCAGATACCTTAAATATGTGAAATTCATTTCGCTCCAAAGATATATGGAAACCTGCGGCGAAGACGACCGGTGCTAATCTTCGCAGTACTGTTCCTTGTCAGCACGCAATTTGACAACTTTCGAAGGGCGCCAATTAGTTCCAACCCTTTGCACGCTTTAAAGTGATCTCTATATGCCTCGTTCGCGGACAACGACTATACTTATGGAAGGCCTATTCTATAACGTAATTACCAATTCGCGAAGACTTGATCCAACGCGTTACTTAAGCCACGCGACATTTACCCGGCGGTATACAAAACTCACTCACCTGTGTGCAGTTCCAGGTGACCTCACCGAGCACGCGCGACGTGAAAGCTGCTGACGATAGCGCGAAAGTGCCACTCGTCTTGAGCGAAGATAACGACAAAGCCTCTCGATATATTACGGCCGCGCGAGGCACTCCTCAAGGCGAACAAGCGGGTTCGGCGATAAGGCCTCTCTTCGAGTCCGCTATGGCACTCCGGCCTGCCGGGTTTCCGGTATGTGAGAGCTTCCGCCGAGTTCCTACTTTTCCACTATCCTTGCGCGCGTGCACGGCGAAATGTAACGAATGAGCATCAATCAATTTGTATAGCAGGAAAAGCGACACTCACACTTTGGTCGACAAGTTTTTATTGCGATAGCAATTATATGGACACTTCAACCGGATTTCTGCCGTCGGCGTCGCCGTCGCCGTCGCCGTCGCCGTAGCCGTCGCCGTCGCCGTCGCCGTAGCCGTCGCCGTCGTCGTCGCCGTCGCCGTCGCCGTGAGGTTCCGTATAGATAAAATCTTCACCGCGCGCCGTATGCCCGAGCGCAAGCGTGCTGGGACGCGCGCTATCACGGAGAGCGAACGCACTCAATCCCCCACGCGCAAGCAACGAAGCGGGAAGCCAGCGCCGGAGGGAGCGAAGGGGGGGGGGGGGGCACTTCTACTGTGCCAACAACCGCGCTCGTCGCTCGGCCGCACGGTCTCTTATCTCTCCCACGCGCAAGCAAGGAAGCGGGAAGCCAGCGCCGGAGGAAGCGGGGGGGGGGGCACACTTTTCTTCTGCCAACAACCGCGCTCGTCGCTCGCCGCACCGTCTCTTATCTCCACACGGCTCTGACCTTTATGTGCGTGCATTCGCGGCTCAGTTTCTGTTGAAGCGATAGACCGCACGTACCTTCGCCCGCAGCGGCGTATGCTTGCTGCCAGCGTTTTGACAGTCGTTGTCTGCAGTCATTCAGTGTGATCTCTTCATGTTTGTTTGTGCGCGCTCACACCAAGCTTGTTCATTCAGTTAGTAATAGTCGGGTCACATTTTCCAACGCACGCTACACATGTAATGCTGCCCGGATCGGCAGTGCAGCGCTACAGGTGTGTCCCTTCGCACGCGCGCTGCCCACGGGAAGCGCTTCTCATCAACACCACCGTTTCACACGCGCCTTCTCGTGGTCATCGAGTCTCTCTTCATGTCGGTCTACTTACGCCGCAGCACACCTGCTTACTTAATCAGCTCATGTTTACTACAATTCATATTGCTACCAAAGCCGCTCACCTTACTTCGTATGACATTGCTGTGTTGCTATCGCATTCATTGCTTCGCCCTTAGGGCGAAACTGTGACATTTTTTTTTTTCTTTTTTTATTGCGATAGCAATTATATGGACACTTCAACCGGATTTCTGCCGTCGGCGTCGCCGTCGCCGTCGCCGTCGCCGTAGCCGTCGCCGTCGCCGTCGCCGTAGCCGTCGCCGTCGTCGTCGCCGTCGCCGTCGCCGTGAGGTTCCGTATAGATAAAATCTTCACCGCGCGCCGTATGCCCGAGCGCAAGCGTGCTGGGACGCGCGCTATCACGGAGAGCGAACGCACTCAATCCCCCACGCGCAAGCAACGAAGCGGGAAGCCAGCGCCGGAGGGAGCGAAGGGGGGGGGGGGGGGCACTTCTACTGTGCCAACAACCGCGCTCGTCGCTCGGCCGCACGGTCTCTTATCTCTCCCACGCGCAAGCAAGGAAGCGGGAAGCCAGCGCCGGAGGAAGCGGGGGGGGGGGGGGGGGGGGGGGGGGGGCACACTTTTCTTCTGCCAACAACCGCGCTCGTCGCTCGCCGCACCGTCTCTTATCTCCACACGGCTCTGACCTTTATGTGCGTGCATTCGCGGCTCAGTTTCTGTTGAAGCGATAGACCGCACGTACCTTCGCCCGCAGCGGCGTATGCTTGCTGCCAGCGTTTTGACAGTCGTTGTCTGCAGTCATTCAGTGTGATCTCTTCATGTTTGTTTGTGCGCGCTCACACCAAGCTTGTTCATTCAGTTAGTAATAGTCGGGTCACATTTTCCAACGCACGCTACACATGTAATGCTGCCCGGATCGGCAGTGCAGCGCTACAGGTGTGTCCCTTCGCACGCGCGCTGCCCACGGGAAGCGCTTCTCATCAACACCACCGTTTCACACGCGCCTTCTCGTGGTCATCGAGTCTCTCTTCATGTCGGTCTACTTACGCCGCAGCACACCTGCTTACTTAATCAGCTCATGTTTACTACAATTCATATTGCTACCAAAGCCGCTCACCTTACTTCGTATGACATTGCTGTGTTGCTATCGCATTCATTGCTTCGCCCTTAGGGCGAAACTGTGACATTTTTTTTTCGCGCTCTGTGTAAGCTTTCGCTGCCATGGTTTCAGAGTAAGTCTGCCGCTGAAAGCCTTCCGTGGGAATTTGAAATTCCAATTTGCCCAAACCGGTACCTTGTTCCTTATCTACTATGACGAAAGACGTCAGCACATATGTTGCCAGGAAAGAGGGACGCGCTGTTCCACGCTGTTATGACAGTTGTGCGCCACTATCGCTTTCCTCTGAATCTGCATTAATAAAAGAAACCCTTTAATTTAGTAGCGTGATGAATACCAAATTGTGCTCCCCACTTGATTGACCGGAAAACGGCGCTGCCGAGTTTCACAGTCACGTACAATTTACAGAAGCACGCGAAAAGTTATTCTCGAGACCGAATAACGATGCGATTCGAATAATACCGGAAGAGAATCGAATTAAATATCGAATAGTTTTCAAATAGTTTTCGAATAATGAGCAGCCTTTTCAGCGTTAATATAAAACAGTGTTTGCATCGTATAGTTTATTCGAAACGTCAAGCAAGTCTCTGTCATTACAATGCACATCGCAGAACATGTACTATTAAAGGCACAAATCCGTTATTAAGAACGAATAAGTAGTTTGTTCGCTTACTGAACACTCTTCGGAGCATACTCGGCCATTTATGTGATGCGATTTACCGAGGCAAACTTGCGGGTGAGCTAGCGTCTGCGTATATCGTCGAGCTTGCACGTCGCCTCTGGCGACGGCAGACCGAAAGAGTCAGACTTTTTTTTTTTCTCCATTTGGCTCGATACATGCTAGTCATCGCAGGTGGTGCCCCTGTTATAGCAGATAACGTTGCAAGTACTCAGATTTCAAAACGCGTACTCCTATGAAGGAAACACACAGTTGGAGCATCTATAAATAGCAACGTGTAATAATACCCACCGCCAACTGCTACGTCTGAGCGAAATGTGAGAGATAATGATGGCCGGTTTAGCCGGAAAGGTCTCGCTCCTTGAACTGGGCCACGTGCTTGGCAGGTGTTTAACGTGTTACGCTTTGTGTCCAGCCAGAATGAAAGTTATCGCATTTTCGCTTCGGTTTTATGTCTCATCATGCACCGTTAGCGATGTGAAGTATTCGAAAGCTATTCGTGAAATATTCGTATTTGCGAATATCAAACATTAAATTGTAGGACCGAATTCAATAGGACATTGTTCGATTCGTCATTCGAAAGTTTCGAAGATTCGCACACTCGTATACACGAGAAACTCTTACTTCAGAGCAATAAGCGGAGCATTTCGAAATCCGCTCACTACTTGTCAATACGAGAATTGCTCGGTGGTCTGTCTGCAGTCTTCGAGAAAGAACAGCGCCTTCCACGTGTCGGGCAGTTTACTACTGCTCAATATGTCATCGAAAGTGACAAAAACCGCCGATGGGAACGCACAGCCTTCACCCAGCACTGATACGAGATCATGAGCCGGCTACGTGCAGCCCTGCATCCCGCAAATTTCCAGCGATTGACGAGGCCGAGATGGCATCCATAGCCCAGAAGGAGAACCCTGGACTCTCCTGGAAAACATCTTGGAGACCGTCTTCGTCAACGGAATTTTTACCTCGCCCAGTCCAATTTTGCCTTCCCGTTCTCTCCATATCGTCACCATCCGTTTACAGTTAAATGAAGCATTTGCCGCTACTACTACTACTACTACTACTACTACTACTACTACTACTACTACTACTACTACTACTACTACATAACCACGATGTGCTCCGAAGCCTCCCATATATACGTCAAGTCGAGCTGAATCCTCACGCACGTACTGCCGGCACGTACTATACCGGTACTACGCCGAGTCAGCATGCAGCGCCCACCTTTCGTCGTCGTATATCGGCCACACCGCGTCTGTCTTTAATCTCCCCCATCTATCAGCGCGCTTGACGCGTCGTATAACGAGCGTGCGGAAGTCGGCGCGCTATACGCAGACAGCCCGCGCGCGCGGATACAGCCTTGGACGCACCTGCCGCAGAGTAACGTTATGACGTCAGAGTACAGGGCTACGAATGGAAGTGCTTGCGGTGCTGCCGTATGGGACGACACAGAAATTGGAGGAGAGGCAGGTACAGTCTGTGCACACATTCCTGCCCAACAGCAGCTGCATCAAGGTGGCTGCCGAGCTCGTGTTCGGGTACTTTTCCGTGACCCAAATCACGCAGCCGCTGGACCATGTATGCCAGACTTATAGAGTTGCTCGACTTGCTGTATGCGACTCGCACCCATCGCCATACGCTTTCCCCCAGCTCTCCTAGGGCTACGTAAGACATACACTAAAATGTATTCATGCAATGTGCATAAAAGCCATTCTTAAATTTCCACGAACGCTTATCGAGTCCTCGTGGGTTCGTTATAAATTTACCATAGTTCGGAGATATAAAGCTTTCTTTTCCACACCGGGATAGCACCTCGGTGCCCTATTTTGCATAAGCACCGTCTTGAACTGGGTCCTTAAAAATTAATTAGCAACGCTATGAAAAATGTCACAGTTTCGCCCTAAGGGCGAAGCAATGAATGCGATAGCAACACAGCAATGTCATACGAAGTAAGGTGAGCGGCTTTGGTAGCAACAACACGCAGAACTGTTGTCGACGCCATCGGCGTTTTGCCCGCGTTAGCTCAAAATGCGTGCGGCGTTGGTGACTGTTGCTGGAGCCTCTCATATAAATAGGCACTTGGTGCCGCAGCTAAACGTCGCGTCCCTTCCTTCCCCCTCCCCCACGGCCTCTCGCGCGTCTGAAGAAGGCGCGTTTGCTCTACATATATGGTGATTGTAAAGGAGAAACGAGACGCCTAATTCTGCAGCCCTTAAGCGAGCACGGCGCAGAACGCGCGTTTGTTCTCCGCCGTGCGTTCACTCCCCGTGAAAGACGCGCCCCTCGCGCCCTTTCACTCGCACATACAGCGTTCGGCGCGCGGCGACGATTTCATCTCCAAATGACGTCATACGGAACCTCACGGCGACGGCGACGGCGACGCCGACGGCAGAAATCTGCTTTTGAGTGTCCATATAATTGCTATCGCAATAAAACTTGCGCGACGCATCCGATGAACTAGCGGCCCAAAAACTCCCCTGTACTGCTCCCCAGTTTCATGCTCCCGGTGAGGGCACCCGCCATGAAATTTGTAAGGACAAGTTTTCTAACCGCAATAAGTCAAAGAAGAACCAAGTATTCAAAAACATTAGGTGAATTGTTTCCCAACTATTCACCTAATCTAGGCACCTCGCCAGGAAAACCACTGGGGTTGATTTTAATATATGTACATATACTTATTTTATTAAATGTCGTTCTCTCTCTCTGTTTTCTTCCCAAAATGAAGTCATCTGAGTTAGTATCCGAGATTTTTTTTTTTCTTTGTATGCGTCTTTTGACAGTGTCAGGTGTCAAAATGACGTCAAAACAAGAAAGACAAAAATTAGTGATTATCAACGGCAAACGTCAAAGCGACCAGCGTCGTAATACCTTCATTATCGTCACCATATGTGAGGCCGAATTGTCAGTCCACCAAGGTCCCCCCCCCCGTGTTTCCACCTCCGTCCACGGGTTTACACCCGACACATTCAATGTCACGACCCCGACCAGCTTTCGTGCCGCTCACCGCTCCCAGCGGTGCCGTGACCGTGAGCTAAAGTAGGAGGAGAGAACAGCGATGTCGTGCCACGGACGTCTCAATTACGTGCGTCGCCGGTGTCGATCACACTGTCGAGTGTGTTAAGGCAACCTCGGTGTACCGACGTAGGTTTGATTCGAGGTCAACGCCCTGTTACCAGCTGGACTGATCTCTCTGCCCTTCCCCTAGATTACAAAGCGGTTCGTCAGCTGGAGCGGTTTGTCAGGAAAAGCGTCAGCCACTGCTGACACCGAAGGCGTCAGTCACTGCTGACATTGGCTAAGGCGACTGGCCAATTACAAACAATTCAGAAGTGCACTCGCGACGACACCCTCTATTTGGCTCGGACCTCCATAGAAACGTTCTATGTGCGAAAACTTAACTTTATTTTTCGGATTGGCGGTATGTTCATAGTTCTTGCGCGGATTATGTAATCTATATCGAGCAGCTTCCCTTTCGAGATAAATACGTACTTAAATAAAAGCGTGGATAACCTCCTCGTGCATCACGGATACCATGCCAGTCATGTGACAAAACAAGTCTGTAGACTTGTATTGTTGGCGACAGACATGTTCTGTTACCGCTTTATAATTTCCCTTCACATTGTTCTTTTGTTGTTGTTCTTTTTTTTAATAGTTGTTTTGCTTTCTATTTCAGGATAGCCAGCCTTTCACAGGCCAAGCTTACCATACTTGGCAGACAAGTGAGAGCAACAAGAAATCTTGCTTTCGAAATGTATAGTGTCCATGAACGCTGGGGATCGGTCACGGCAGCTGAGGACAGTCCAGGACAATCCTTGGCCTGAAGAGTGATGATAGCAGTAGCTGGGTGTACACTTCACAAGCTCGCCCGTGAGCTCAAGCTCACCAAATTCAATTCAGTTACCGAATTCCCAGCTATATTCTCTGGCTCTCTGTGTGCAATTGCACTATACCTTCAAATCTGACACTATGAGAATCAACTGTTTCGGGTCATGTGAAGCTTGCCTTATACAGCACTCACCAATGCCTATGCTTCTCGTATTATATCATGGCTGAGTCCAGCTCGCGATGCATACCAGATCATGTGCAGCAAAAGACGATTGTGATATCTCACCCATGAGTGTTGCCTTTTTTTGTCCGCGGAGATAAGCGCTCTGTAAAGCGCCCGACAACTTGGACAACTGTCCGATATCATAATACAGAGTTTCGCGAGTTTGGCCGAAAACGGCGTTCCAGTGTTAAAAGCACTGTTGAGTTCTTTTAAATGCAAAGGGGCACTCCGGCGAATTCATCGGATTGTGCTGCGCGCCCCTTCAACGCCTGCGTCCGTGTGCACCAGTCACTGACGTGCGCGTACGCAGGCTCAAACTTAAGCAGGCTCAGACTCAAGCACTGCAGCTTTTGGTTACCGAGTGAGAAGAAATGGCGTCATTTAGAGGAAAACAATTGAGTGGCACACACCAACGCAGTGTAGTTATTTTAATTTCAACTTGTATTCCTTTTTAAAATTTTTTTTTCTCTTTTTTTTATTCTTGACCCATCATGCGACTCGATTATTTTACATTGAAGAACAACCAACCAACCTTGAAGACTACGTGTGAGTCGAAATAAGGAAGCAGAGTTGTGCCTTTGGAATCGCCTGCTTCCGGTTACCATGCAATCACGCCTATTAGCGAGAGAACAATCTCGTTTGGTAATTTCATGCTTCAAAATGTGAAATGGCAATAGGAAAATGGCACATTCCAGTTGCTGAGATAAATCTGAATAAAGCGCGTGCAAAAAAAAAATAAAATAAAAACAATCGAAAAGACATGACGGGCCGGGAGCCCAACTGTGAAAGTCCCTAACTGTAAAGAAACGCAATGAAACCGCGCGGAAATGTTCTTCTCGTCCCGTGGACGCGTATGGAGCACTGCAACACCAACATCGGCGGTCTCGCCTTCCTGAGCTGAATTCACAGAGCGGTTGAAGTCACGGATTTCAAAAGTTGGGTTCACACGTCACTGTAAAGTCACGTTGCGTCTCTCTCCGTCACACGACGACCAGTGAAATTTTGTCGTTAGTGAGAATGTCAGAGTGAGCACAACGAAGCGGCTCGCCTACGCAGGGGTGTAATTCGAAGGGGGTTCTGACACGTGGAATGACTGAAGCGAACGTCGGGGGGCAACCCGTGCTTTTAGGGAAACCGATGGTTCTCGCTAATCACCTCCTGCCGTGGAACATCCCAGGCCCGACGTGCCCCGACGTGGCGGGTCCGACCAACGCGTAATTACGAACGTGCGGTGAGACTGGTACACTTTCGCGTCATCCTCCGTGCATTTCTCGTCGACGTCTCCTTTTTTTTCCTCCGCATCCCTCAAATCAGGCTACGCCACCGGGTCCAGTTTGCATTCGCATCATTAACTCGTCCGAGTGCGTACGCGTAAGTTTCTCTGTGTGTAACGCACAGTTCCTGCGCGAGCTTGTTTTTGTCGTGACGCAAGGACAAAACTCGATGAACGAGCGCGACACCCTTTGTTGCGTTTCCACGATGACGGATGAACTCAACGCGCGGTTTATTTATAGCAGCCCGCTACGATGCGTTCGCAGTCACTCGGTGGAAGCACAATGGTCGACAAGGGGCTATTGTGCGCGTCAACAAACAACAGGAGCAGAGGCAAAACAACAGCGAGATCAACAAAAACAACGCTAGTAATAACAATTATTATTATTATTATTATTATTATTATTATTATTATTATTATTATTATTATTATTATTATTATTATTACTGCCACCTTACAATCTTTGTACATCAAAAGGCAGGCCCGCCAAAGCCAAGCAAGTGGTTTCGTGACTTGACCCGGCACGTCGGCAAACAAAAAAATGCGTGCGGCGTTGGTGACTGTTGCTGGAGCCTCTGATATAAATAGGCACTTGGTGCCGCAGCTAAACGTCGCCTCCCTTCCCTCCCCCTCCCCCACGGCCTCTCGCGCGTCTGAAGAAGGCGCGTTTGCTCTACATATATGGTGATTGTAAAGGAGAAAATAGACGCCTACTTCTGCAGCCCTTAAGCGAGCACGGCGCAGAACGCGCGTTTGTTCTCCGCCGCGCGTTCACTCCCTGTGAAAGACGCGCCCCTCGCGCCCTTTCACTCGCACATACAGCGTTCGGCGCGCGGCGACGATTTCATCTCCAAATGACGTCATACGGAACCTCACGGCGACGGCGACGGCGACGGCGACGCCGACGGCAGAAATCTGCTTTTGAGTGTCCATATAATTGCTATCGCAATAAAACAATCTGGCAACATGTACAGCAATGAAAAGCTGGTGAAGCTCATAACAACAACAAAATTAAGTTTAAATAACACAGAAACTCAGCTCCAATCAGTGACAACAGAAAAACCAGAAAAAATATGACGAATAAGAAAACATTATTTAGTATTATGCATCTTGCAGTGCCTTCAACAACTTTTTCAAGTTTCGTTTCGTGGTTGCGGTGAAAATATGCTCAGGTAGGTCATCGAATATTCTTGTGACTTAAGCATACCTACTAGCTTTTACGAAATATTGTGTTGCAGTAGGGTGCTATAAAACGCAACGTTTTACTTAGGGCACGCGGGGTGCAATGTATTCCTGCCTGAAATTGGAGTTCCGAAAACGCCTTACCACAACCGTTTGATTGAACAACGTTTTAAACGACGCAAGACCCATACGTATAAACAAGTTCACATTGAACGCCGGGGAAGAGTTATACACGATGGACTTCAACATACTTTTTTAGAATTCTATCAATTCTACATTGCAATCGAACAGAGCAAAAGGCACTGTATGCCAAAGCGTGCATGATATTGATTTTTGCAGGCATCGAAACAATGGATTTAATGTTAAAAAGTAGCGATGAAACACTTATGAGCCGGCCGCAAATATATGTCATGTGATCATTCCGTGAGAGGTCACTTTCAAAGAAAACACCAATGTATTTAATAGAGTTGACATATTCTACGGGGATACTATAATTGACACGACGGGCAATTAAAACAGTGCAGAAACAGTGGTAAATTTTTAACAGTTGCTTTAAGTGGATTTCTAAAACGCAGCATTCTTGTTTATTGTTTTTTCTTGTTTATAGGCAAACAGCTGTTAGCAAACCAGGTTATTGCATCTTGCACACTCTCTTGAAGTAACGCGACTGCTTTTGAGTAACAGACGTGTTTTGTTAAAAGGACGGTGTCGTCTGCATACTGAAATATCAACCACTTCGATACAGCTGATGAAAAGCTATTTAAAAATATATTAAAAAGAAGAAGAGACATAACATAACAGAAATTAAAGTCAGCCCGCAAGACGGTTGTTACCTTTCTTTTTGATAAATAAAATTTCCCGGATTTCGCAAGCTACTTTGTTTTTTGCTCCTTCCTAAGATACGTATCTCCGCAAAGCCCCCCATTAGGAGACATAAGAAAATCATTTATAAGCTCACTGTCTGTAAAAATAAACAGTTGAAAGGCACTCCTCCTGTCTTCGTGTCCTTTCTTTTCTGTGATCGTGTTTTTGTCGCTAAAAGCTTTACTTTTCGACAAGCACCAACCAGCCCAACAGCAAGTACTACGAGAATAATAAATCTGAGCGTCACAGAGCACGCATTATTCTATTATGACTATTACACTGACAAAGAGATGACGAAGAAGGGAACAAGGACGCGCAACTTCCTTCTTCGTCATCTTTTTGCCAGTGCAAAACTCCGCACAACGTAATCATGAACGTGCACCCTTTCATTGTTTTTTATCTGATATTACTTAAGCGAAAATAATAAAAATATGTGTGAAGCGTTGTAGGCCAGACTCATATCCGATTTACGAGCCATATTGTCACAGAGCTTAGAAAAGGCGCGCTTTTATGTAACAAGATGCCGAGTTTCGGCATTACAACGCTAATTTACTGATTATATTGTCGAAAAAAAGATACACGAGGCGAAAAAAAAAAACGTCGTGAGGACTAAAATCTTTATCTCCTGGAGGGGCGCATGCTTCGTTCTTGCAGAAAGGCAAGATTCAATTGAAATTTTTCGATTAACGATGGAGACTTATGCATGTTCCAATCCGTACAGTCAGAAAATTATTTGCGAGATTTCGGCGGTGGGAATATGAGAGCGAGCGCATTCGAAGCTCCGAGAAGTCTTTAATGCCACGCGTGAGATCTCAGACTTGCCGATTACGTTCAAGCCACAATATCTGCAAGCAACTGAATCTCAGATGGATCGTTTCGCTGAAGCGCCATCGCGCCTTGGCAACGGAGCATATAATCAAAATTTTTTAGCGGTGGTGAATGTGTGACCTACGAGAAATGACTACTGAAATGAGGGAACCAGAGATGGCCAGGAGGCGCTACGGCAGTTTGAGTGTGCAGATATCATCCGGTATAGAGGCCACGAATATAGCATAGCATATTTAAAGGTAACAGACGCGCCCCTGTATGAATGTTTGCTTAGCCCGATGCGTCGAACCAAGTTATGTCGATCGCCATGCGGGTTGCGAGGAACGCATGCGCTGCCATGTTCCAGCACGTCGGTTCCCACACGAGTCAGAAGCGTGAGACGTGCTTCGAAATGAGTAGCGATTTGCTGATGAAAAATCGTAGCATGTGTTACTGTAAACTGTCTCCACCGCTCGCTATAGGTTGTGTGTTACGGCGCTGCTGTTGGCACGCGATTGTTTTAAGCGCTGGTTGCCCATAGCGGAGAGCTCCGGACTTGTCTCAGAGAACGATGACATATTCGGAGAAGCGTGATTTCGAGATCGCAATAAGCGGCGCATGTAAAACGAACAGAATGTCCTGATATTGTTTTCCTCCTTATTGTTTTCTTCGTGCACTCGGCATATATTTTGTTTCTCACCATATAAGACCACAAGCCTGAACGCAGCTCATGAACGTGCGCGACCGCCCAGTTTTAAAATATGCCGTGTTTCACAACTTATAAGCAATCTCACGATTCTTTTAAGACGGCGCAAGATGCAATTATAAGATCGACGGTGTTCGGCTGTCAGAGGTCTGACGACCAAACACCAAGGATGTTAAAACGCTTTTTTTTTTCTCCTTTCTTTTTTTTTTTTTTTTTTTGTTGAGAAGCCTGGCTAACATAGCTGGGACACCCTATATAGTGTGCTTGACCAACGAAAGAGAAGCACGAATTTGAACTCCAGCGAAAGCTCTCTACTGTCAACTTCAACAATAAAAAAGAAAGAAAACGGGGGAGGGGGGGGGGGGCAATGACATTAAACGCCCCCTTATACTGTTCGCAAGCGACTAAACGAAAAAGTACAATGCACGCGCAATGTCCTCGATGGTGTAAGCCGATCGCAGAGCGCGCGACTATCTCGTCCGCGCGGTTGCTCAGCGGCAGACTCCAAGCCAAGCCGCGCATCCCGATACAGGGACGCATCGGCAGTTACGCATTCTGCCGACTAATATGTGAAAACCAGAGGCCACGGTCAAGTGAAGCGTAACGACCTGGCTCCTCAGTGGCGCCGGCTGGTTACGCATGCATTTTGTTTACAGAGACTGATGCGCTGCTGCACGCTAATGCTCATCTGAAGGCCGCCTGCCGGTGTGTGCATATGCAAGATGTCGTTACTTGCAGGGATCAAGGAGGGAAGGCCGGAGGGGGGGGGGGGGGGGGGGGGGGCGCTTCTGGGCTCGATGCCGGCGGCACTGCGTTCGTAAGCGGGCAAGCATCTACTAATTACAGGACACGCCTCGTCTCAAGAGTCGCTTTCTGGAGGGTTCGCTGTACGTTACGGCGAAGATGCATATGGCGATTAAGCTGTCATTTTTATGCGCGTTTGATAAATTCAATGGCGCTACAAAGCCGGTAAAGAGTTAGAAAGTAAATGCTCTTAGAGGCACGAATGATATCGGGAAGTGAACCCTCGGTAACACAAAAAGCACAAGTTGGGAAACATTAGTGTGGCGCGTTTTTAGCTTGCGCACCGAATATCACTTGAACCAGCTGTTCAAATGAAAAAAAAAATGTTTTTTTCCAACATTCTTTAACGATGGCAACATCCCGTACGGTCACTAACATGGGAACTGTCACTCGAGAAATCCCTTCATTGAGGGTTATAAGTTTGCTTAAGTAAACTTTGACTATAGCCGATCACAATCCAGGCGTATTAGTATGCTAGTTTGTTATTTTGCACTTCCCTTGACTACTTGTGTTGCCAGTGAACGAGGAACGAGTGAAAGGTTATGTGATACCCTCTATACGGTTTTCAGGTTATGGTTGGGCGTTGCGTTTACCAACGGCGATGCGTTCCGCATTGGAATGGCCGACAGCGCAGCCTGTGACCACTGCGGCAATAAAGAATCAATTGTACATATTTTGTGCGCCTGTCCGCAGTACAGTGCCCAAAGACATTCTCTTACCAACGCGTTCAACCAATTGGACGACCGGCCTCTGTCGGAAGAAAAAATCCTCCGCCACAGACTGGACTTAACGTCACAGAAGAAGGCCGTGCAGGCGCTTCTGCGCTTCTTGCGAGCCACCGGCCTATCTGACCGACTGTGATTACAACACTCTTCCGGTGCAACGAAACAATCACACCTTCCTTGTGAGTGCCCTCGTTTTAACCCGCAGAGAGCAGCTCTCTCAGCCACGATATATATACTGGACAAACGCCCAATAACGCAAATCAACTTCCTTGCAAACTGGCCTACACGAAAAACAGCGCGAGCCGCCTTGAAGGCACTGTTGCGTTATTTAAAGACACCGGACTCTGTGACAAATTATGACTCTACACTGTGTGACTCTACACTGTGCGACAAACTGTGACTCTACACTGTGTGACGTAGGATGGGACGTTGACACTGTGCAACACTAGAACGCCTTCTCAGACTGCGTGACTATGCCCACAGAAACAGTTCTTTTTGTGTGTGTGTGTGTGTGATTTTCTTTTTCCTTTTTCCCCCTTTTTTTATACTTATTTTTTTTTCTCTCTCCTGTCGAATCCCTTTACCCCTCCCCCAGTACAGGGTAGCCAACCGGAGATAATGTCTGGTTAACCTCCCCGTCTTTCCTTCACCTTTTTCTCTCTCTTGTATGCATGCTAGGAGCATATAAGAGTCGTTTACAGCCACTATTTAAGGAGTGGTTATATAACACACCTCTTTGAGGAGCCTCACGACCCCACTTAAACACCCGCACGGGTTAAAAGCAAGCTTGACGAAACAATGTGCAGCGTTAAAATTATTAAGGCGTTTTCCCTCTCATGTTTGGGTGCAGACAGATAGACAGACAAAGAACTTTATCAAAGGTTCTGAGAAGCTCCGTTGCCCCCTCTCAGGGAGGCGACGAAGCCGCGGGTCGCACCCAGTGTTTGGTAGCACAGTAAGAAATTAAAACATGAGCGTTTTGTGAGTCAAGCAATAAACATTTTGTTGCTATCCCAAATATCGTTTAATAAAACAAAAAAATTAAACCACTGCTCACTTACGCCGTGGTCTCTTCGAACGTGCCAAATACTGACGCACAAAACCAGTGCGGAGACAGCGGCCGCCGAACCAGTAAAAACTGCCGCAATAGGGGTTCAAGGTTCCTTCCAAGAGCCCTTGGCCGCATCCTCATATCGCTTACGCTGCCAGTCGCTATGGACGAGTGCCACAGTCTGAAGGCCACACGCTACACGCGTTGAGACCACCCGCTCCGTACCAAACGCGCCAATATAACAGAAATGACACAACAAATTCGAAGTTTCGTAATGTCACATATTTCATGCTCTGTCCAGAAGGTCCCGGGTCCATAAGCCCTATGTTCTTAAACGACGCTGTCTGTAAGCCCACTATCAGGGGCCAAACACCCTTCGCGGTGTCACCAAGGCATGAAGCGACTGAAGCAGACCACTTCGATGACTCACTCACTCACTCACTCACTCACTCACTCACTCACTCACTCACTCACTCACTCCATCAATCAATCAATCAATCAAACAATCAATCAATCAACCTAAGAATGAATGAATCAATCAATCAATCAATCAGTCAGTCAGTTACTCAGTCAGTTCCCAGCGGTGTTAAACCATACTGAGGTCAAACAAATTTTCAGATAAGGAGAATTATGCTGACCCATGCACGTTTTGGAATTTATGCGTTGCGGAGCGTTCGTGAAGGCGGTTAACAAAAAAGGCGACAAATCCGCCCGTTTCATTCCTGCGGCTCTAGCGTAAATAAAACTGGCCCGCGCGCATGTTCTCTCGAGCACCTGTGCTTCGCAATGTGACCAATCACATACAGGCTCGTATTTATTCATCTCTTCTCATTTGTTTCAAATGTACCGGCCGCTTCCTGGCCAAGTATATCCTGAGGGTATGTGTGCCAAAGTATGAAAGTCATAATCGTCATCAACACGCCGCGTTCATCTCAAAGAGCTAGCTGGCCATGCAGTTGGCGTTGGCAAAACATGTACTGCCCCCTTATTGGCCAATGCCCCGTAGTGAGTAAGTGCCATAGTACGGAAATCATCATCATAACGCGGGCCCGCTTCTTAGCCATCATCATAATCTGCCTGTGGCAATCATCTGAAAGAGCTCGCTGGCGTATGCACTACATTGTGGCCCTGATGGTCTATAGTTTCCAGTACATCACAGAGACAGCAGTTATTCGGAGGCACAAGGGTTCATTTCCTGCTTAACCAGGCTTTAACAGGTAGCGTTTTAGGCATTTTAGGGACTTGTGCAAGGCGCGCCATGTCCAGGGAAACCGTTGTAAATTGAGCGGTATGACGGAGCTGAAAAAAAGCATATCGTAAAAGCAAAAGAACATCTCTGGCTGATGTACTGGGGGGGACGATGTTCCAATCCAACCGCCGGACGCCCTTTTTCTTTCTTTATTTTTTTTTTCTCTTTTTTTAACGGCTAAGGTACTGGTATCTACTCGGCGAGAACCAGACTAATGATCGACCGACCCAGGCGAAAATATACGCAAAGAAAGCTCCGCTTTAAAACGAGACGAATGTGCCGATCTATTTGCCATTGATTCATTTGACGGCTTCAGTTCTTTCCGGCGCAAGATTCAAATGGACAAGAGGGAAAACAGCCTGCGTGCTGAATGAGATACTGTAGCTGACATTTTGTAGCGCTTCGCGAAGTGATTTAAATGATAGATTCTTGAATTTTACGAGTCTGCTACAAACCATGTAGGCTTCGATACTAGGTGTTTCTCTTAGTTCCTCAACAATAGAGCGCTACAACGGACACCTACACACACAAAAAAAAGGAAATTAAGGAAACAGAATGAACAACCAACCTAGCTGTTATCCTCTGACAGTTAAAACGTAGTAACGTAACGCGCCTCCGTCATTTCTCCCGTGGATAATTTCTGCCTGAAGAGTTAAAAGCATAGAGTGGCAATGTGCCCCTATAATTTATTCCGACCGGCATTCCTTTGAAGTTACATTGTGCGGGTGTGTGCGTCCTCGTACGAATATAGCCACGCATTCAAATCCGAGACGGGACAGAGCGTGTCGGCCCGCAAGCCGAAACAATCGAGGCCTGACATGCGAATCGTGGTTCCGCCGTCGAACAATGGTAGTATGTGTGCTGGGTTGCGCACATAGAGAGCCTAGAATTTGCAGAGTGAATGTCAGACCAGAGACACTATGACTTTCTTTTTTTCTTTTTCATCTCGTTGTTGCTGTGTGACGCGCATGAAAGCAGCTGTGCTGCTCGCTCTCAGAAACGTCACCCCCATCGCCTTAAGCGTTGTTCGCTATTACTCACTACCTCTCTTGATTTTCCCATTCCTTTTTTTTTTTGCTCTCTATGTTCTATTGTTGTTTTGATATTTCAGCTGCGTATTATAGTTTACCATTAAAATAATTTCAGTCTTGAAAACGTATCGCTTGTGTTTTGTTATATGTTGTCGTAACTCACAGAATATATATGGTGTTCCATCGACATAACCACCAGCGGCTGTGGCCGCCCTTGGTATAGTGCGCGACGATGAAAATAGGTAATAATCATAATGGCCGAGCTAACGCAATTGTAGGTGAGATTTCGTCACTCAGCCTTTACTCACGTACACTACACGGCCGAAATCATTGGGCAAAAGAAAAAAGCAGAAAATAGAAACAGACATGCAACCCGTATTTTGTTTACTAGTTTTCTAACCCGTCTGATACCGGTGTTATTCATTTTCACACCCTGTGCTTGACACCGTAGACATACCCACGTGCGTATGTTCTGTGTCATTGCGTCATTTCAAAACGACGCGACCGTTCTGCGTCATTCTGCGTCACAGCGACAAAACGCGGGACAGAGCATGTAAGAACAGAAAGGAATAGAAAAAACGAGCGCTCACTCGCAGCTGCAGTGTTCTTTTTTTTTCTTATTGGAAGCAATACTGCACGTACACAATCGATGTAGTCAGTATTGAAGTGCACATTTAGTCTTCGGTATATCGGTATACATCCAGCATTAAACTTCCATTAAAAAAGACTTATCTGAACGAAAGCGCTTGCGTCGTCGAAATCTTCTTTCCGTCCCCGTCTGTTCCCGACTACGAGGCCTTACTACCTCACCCAGATGACCATCATCGCGCAGAACCTACGGTCAGCGCGCCCAGAAACTAAATGCCATTACCGGACCATTACCATTACCGCAACCTTGCGCATTTTCCTCCTCCAGGTGCCGTTGTTTACATCTTTCCGCGACCCATACACGGACCCATACACGGACTCCCCCGTGTGGTTTCTTTCTCTATTCTACCGAAACAATCTCGGCCGCCTCCATGCCGCACATTCACATCTAATGGTTCACATATACCGTTTCACACAGGTACGAACATACCGTATACCGTATCACATACACACAGTATTGCCTCCCCAGTGTACTAAATAAGTTCAAACAGATGAAAGTTTACGTGCACGTAAGAACAAAGAAGGCTATTCTAAATATGATATCTCGCATGCTTTTTTCGCACTTTGTGATGTGAAAATTGTGTGAATTATAGAGTTTGATAAGGCCATTGCCTTTAATTCTTTTTACCACCTGTTTCCGTTGCTGCTTTCGTAATCAGGCGGTGGCGGAGCTAGTGAAGCTGCCAATATAGAGCTTTTTTTCCCGCCACCCTCAACAACTACGTATCTTCGGTTGTGTACTGATGTACTGACGTAGTGAAATAAACCAGACCTCAAATCTCAAAATAAGGCGGCATTCCTGAGCCGCGCATTCGGACATTCGTGTGTGTAGACCGTGTGCCTCACGCGCGTAGCCGCGTGTGACTCACAACACTTGGCGAACGTAGAAAAATTACATATAGTGAATCACCGAGTCAATCTGAAAGCAGCTGTTTGCACATGACGCGCTCTTTAGTTTGAATCGGAAGCCACATGCGTTACAGTCACCTTCCCGTTACAATAAAACTGTGCGCAGAGAACGAAATTAAGCGCTGGTATATATATTTTAATTTCTGCGCCTTCCGCAGCAAACTAAACGTCCCCTCGAATATATGCAGAAATTGCACTGCCAAGATGGACAAGTTCAGAAAAACCTTTTCAAACTGCAAAAAAATTTTTATTATACGAGTAATAATAACGATAAGAAAAGCAATATTGTAAAGAAGAAAGCTCGTTTCCTCTGAGAAAACTTCAACAATAAGCGGTTCGCTCTCAATTAGAATGCACGAAAAATTGTTATCGGCCATTGCTTTGCGCCATGTTCAGACTGGTTTAAAGTCGCTCCCGCGCCTTATCACACCTAGAGTTTATAACGCCACCGCTGTCCGCCATAGCGCATAATAAGCTATCGTTCCGTTCCACTGAGTCCTGTTTGAGTTGGCTCAACTTTCAAGACATCGCCATGTCGGAAGCACGGAAGCTAGACAGGGCTGTCGTGTATATTGTGAATGCACAGACTGACAGTCAAGGGCTGTGTAATCGCCTCGACCTTCTCTCTTTTCTTTCTTCTTTATTACCTCCTCCCCTTCCCCAAAGCGCTGAGTCGTGCTCCCTAAAAAGCTGCAGAATATAGCGCCTTTTCCTCTTCACATCCACTATCTCTCTCTCTCTCTCTCTCGCTCTTTGAAAGTCAAAGGAGGACATTGCCGTGCAATTATCGTTTTGTGTTGCGATTCTTTTTTCCAACGGTACACGAAATTGGGTGACACTGCCTGTTCTGGGAGGAGTGGTTAGCAGAAGTTAGTAGAATAGTGGGTTTGACTGATGTACCAAGCATACCGGCGGCGTCGGGAGCAGCGTCCCGTCTTCGATCCAAAAACGCGCACTCCCAATGAAGCTTCGTCGGTTCAGAGAGAGAAGTGGCTCTTTATGAAGAAGGGAAAACGCCAACCCTTCCCTTCTTCATAAAGAACCACTTTTTTGTCTCAACCGACGAAGCACCAGCAACACAACGAAGAACTACACTACTTCATATATAAAGTCGCAGTTTCGCCCGAAAGGCGAATCATCATTTGCAATAGCAAATTTACTAGTAGAATATACGGAGTAAGGATAGTAGTTTTATGGGCTGCACAAACTTGGACACATTCGCTTACTAACTGAATTAACAAGCATGCATGGTGTCAGCGCGCTCAAGCAAACATGAATAGATCACACTCGATGACCGCAGACAACCACTGTCAAAATGCAGGCATGAGCAAGCGCGGCGGGAGCAGTGACCGAGGTTCGTGTGGTCTATCGCTGCAACGGAAACTGAGCGGCCAAAGCACAGCGCATACAAAGGTCTGATCCATGTCGAGATCGCTTTCAAGATGTGGTGCGCGCGACAGTCATCAGCCGCTCTAAGTACAAGTACGCAGTTACTAAGTGGTTCGTTTTGAGAAAGGAAAGGTTGGCGCCATCTTCTGCAGCCCTTGAGGGAGCACGGCTCAGCGCCAGGAACTGCGGCTCAACGCAGTTCCTTGAGCCGCAGATCCTGACAAGAGTAGAATACGCGCACCCTCGCTCCCGCGCTGCCTTCCCACTTTCCGCCTTTCGCGTGGGAGATTGAGTCTCCAGTTCCCCTTGTGCCCGGTCGCAAGATACGCATTTAGTGCCGCAGCTAAACGTCGCCTCCCCTCCCTCCCTCTCTCCCTCCCATCCCTCCACGGCCTTTCGAACGACCGGAGACGTATGACGTATTTGCTCTCCGCCGTGCGTTCGATCACCGTGAAAGCGTGCGTGCCTCGCGTGCTTTCACTCGCACATGCAGCGTGCGGCGCGCGGCGACGAGTTTATCGCCGTTGAACTTTATACGGAACCTCACGGCGACGATGACGACGACGGCAGGAATGCGCTTGGAGTGTCCATATAATTGATATCGCAATAAAAAGAGTTCACGTACAGTCGCGTTCAAAGTAAGCTGCAACGAGGTGCCTGTGGTGAAAGTGGCTCCGAAGACTGCACGGCAATACTCACATACGAAAAATTTAAGAACATCGTTCCCATCACTACTTTATTTATTAAACCAATTCTTTGTTTGTCGGCGCCACCATGCAATCTTGGGAGCCCCTTCGATCACGAGCGCAGTGTTACAGCTCGATTGAGCGCGACTGTACCAGTACTCGCACGGAATTGCTTTTTGTACGCACGTTTCCCGTCTGACGAGGCAACAAGCGCTCTGCACTCATGAGCCATGCACATGCAGCGAAATAGCGCGTTCTGGCGTAACAGCTGTCGGTCATGAAAATTTATGCCTTGGTTCGTCTCTATAGAGCCAACGCTTGGGGCAACTTCACTCCTCCCAGTTTAGTTTGGCAACGACTGGCTTTCCTCGCAAACCTCGTATATAATGGGATGCTCATTAAAGACTGAGACTGGTGCACTAAAATCCTTATATCCGAAAATTATTATTATTCGGCAATTTTATCCTTTTCTACGGGTCCCACTGTTTCTACCACGCCTGTAAAACATGTCAAACCATCTTTTGACGCCTATTTAAAAATCGCCTCTATTGCATTTCTACGCCTGATTCCGTGCCCTGTTTCATGTCAAAGGAATCGATGGATGGATGCAAAACTTTAATGAAAGCCCTCAGGTACGCGACTCAGCGCGCAGCGGTCCGCTCCCACGTTGGGACAGTCAGGCCATGCCCTACCGCCGCATCGTGGGCCCTCTGGACAGCCCATAGTTGCGCCCCGGCATCGGGGTTCTTGATAGCGGAGAGCCACTTGTCCTCATTGATTTGTTCCGTGCCTCGCAACGAGGGGCAACGCCAGAACATATGGTCTAAGCTAGCGAAGTCATTGCAGTGCCTGCAAGAACTACTGGCATAAGTGTCGGGATAAAGCTTGTGCAATAAAGCTGGGCTGGGATACGAGCCTGTTTGCAATAATCTGAGGGTCAATGCCTGGGTTCTATTTAACTTTTTGTATATCAAAGGAATGCCTTTTTTTTACCGTTCCCCCAAGCATCGCTACAACCCATTTACCCGTTTAACATTCCAGATGCGGCCCACTTCTTTATGAACCCTATGGCAAATAGAGACATTGCTTTGACGTAAAACATGGTACAGTTAAGACATTGGAGATGTTGTTGAAATAGGTGTCACAAGGTGCCTTGGTCCACGTTATCTAAGCGCGGTAGAAAAGGCAGTACGCGCGCGTTTCACTTACTGGGAAACATATAGAAAGGGATAAATGTGGCGATGAATAATTTTAATAAATAAAGATTTCAGAGCACCAGTCTCAGACTTTATATAACAATCCACGTATAACAATAACACGCCCGTAAAATCGGTGCAACACGCTTGCTAGCTAAGTTATCTTCTCGAGAAATAATGACTTAGTTATTTTTAACACGAAAGTGTTTTATGCCGGGGTCCACCAAGACTTCACTGACGTATTTCCGTCACGGAAATACGTCATAGAACATAATACAAAGAAAGAAACCAGAAGAAAAAGTTCCACAAACATGCAAAACTTGGAAATCGAACCCACGACCTCTCGGTCCGCGACGATAGATCGCCGAGCGTTTAACCCATTGCGCCACAAACGCATTTGCAGAGAGCTACACAGACGCGCCTTATATATCTAACACTCCTCCGTGTACCCGCGCTCTTGCTCGGGGCGGTGCCGCCGCCTACGAGCAGAAAAGAGAAGTACTGCATTATGACACTAACGCGCACCGACAGTGAACGCTTCGGTGGTCTCAGCACTACGACGCCTCGATGCCAGCATTCGAAGGGACGCTGGCATCAAGAAGCACTACCAACGCCACCTAGGTGGCGTTCACCCTACTCAGCACAGCGGAGCGTGGCCTCCGCAATTAGCTCTGAAAATGTTTCTGAAGTTGATCGCGGAGGCTGCAATTACGACGCGCTGTACGCGCTGATTTGACTCGGTGACGATTCAGTTACGTGCTTTGTCTTGCGCGTTGTATTAATGTGTCAGTTACGTGCTTCGTCTTTCGCGTTGTGCTAGCGTGTGCAGCGTAGTGCAGCTTCCATATGCACGACGGTTGCTCATGGTCATCGACGTTGGTAGTCGTGATGGAGGAGACGTGCCACCAGGCGTCAGCGTGGGTGCATCAACGCCTAAGGGCGCTTTAGCCACAAAACACCAATAGACATTATATATCAATGTGCAATAAACATTACACTACTTCTGTGAAGACACGTTTCACTTTCGTGTTCTATACCGATTCCTATATAAGAGGGATCAACCACATTTTTAAATAATTCACGGTACCGAAGCAACATTTAAGAGCACCTTTTCTTAGTCCAGGTTAGTTCGGCGACGAAAGGTTTTCCCTGTAAAACCCCTACATATAAAGAGAACTAACATGCTCGTAAGACCTGGTAAAGTAGCGCGTTGCTGATAATGACAAGCGAAAAAGAAGGAACTGTACACACTTGGAGCAAGGTGGTTCCATTTCCTCCTTAGTTTGTCCTTTCTCCGCAACGCCCTATTTTTGCTCCTCTTAAAGACTAGGCTCTTTGGCCTCGCCAACTGCATCAACAAGGTCAAACAGCAACATTACTCTAACCCACCAGCCTATACGCAGATGCAACTTGTGTTCGTTAGCACTGCAGCGACAAGCCGACAGCGGCGCGAAAACTTCGCAGAGTCGACCGGTGCAGTCGGGTTGGAGGAAAAGAAGGAACGCTGCTGTATACTGCGTAGGGGCGGACGATTTAAACGTTTCCGTTAGAGCTCCCAACTGGCGAGGCGCGCCTAAGCACGGCGAACCCGTGTTTGCGCATCGATTGCTTCTACCAAGATATAAAGGAAAATAATTTTTCATGCATCCCGTTAGTATTACTGAAACGCCTTCGGCACACAAGATCAATATTTATCTTGAAATACATACTGCCTACCACATCTGAGAGTCCAATCATGATAGCAGTGTGGTGAGAGGTGAAAAAAAAAATAACAGCAATATAAAAGAAGACACAAATACAAAACACCCGCTACTATATTTCAAATGGCACTCGCTTTCGACTTCGGCCAAAAGAGTTTTCAAGGCTTATATTCCGCCATTGATGCATTCTGCCGTAAATTGTGCTGCAACATCTATCTGCATTGCATACGGTAGTAATTATTAGTCCTGAATCCCACCGACGGCATAGCCTATTCGTTATTTACTCCGGCGACAGGCTTTCCTCTTTCGTTCTTCATTTTCTTCTTTTTCGACCATTCGTAGGCAACTCAGCCAAAGGGGGGAAAATGAGATATTCGGCCGGCTGTGCCTGACCCAAGTCAGAGCCGTGCGTGCTCTGTATAGCGTTTCTCAGTTACGGGTTATGAACAGACTTCAAGGGGTGCCCGTGAGTACCACTCTAAAGGCGTGACATTGTCGGGCGTGGTCAGTTAAGCTGAGCTATCTACGTCGACATCGACCAAAATGAGAACAAGAAGTGATCGTAGTTGTCCAAGCGGACCTCAGACTCGAACTGGCTTCAGTTCCAACTGGCGCCAGCGCCCTCGTTTTTGGCCTGAACGTATAACATCTCTAACGTGCAGACTGACCTTCGACCCCGCAGGCACACATAATGCAGTAAGCCGAGAAAAGGCGAAGCCGAAACGTGAGCTTATCTTTGACAACTCTAACTTGAAGTTTGTTTTGGCCAGCACGCTTTTATAAAATCAAGCAAGAAGCGCCGTCAACGTGGGTGCATGAACTAACCTGTCGGCGATTCAAGGGGTCCGTGGGTAGCTAGGAGATCGAGAACAACTTCTCAATCGTAAGGGTAGGACAACCGTAAAGCGAGATACACGTAAAACACGCACGGGCGCTCATTTGACAGAGCGAGATAAGTGATAACGGAAAGGCCGGCAGGTTATCGAGGCTGAGCTCGGTTGCCTACTTGCACTGGGGAAGGAGGATAGGTGAGTGAAAGGAGAGAAGTTCACGGTATGCACGCATACACCACGCATTGAAGCGTTCATCATTCAGTTTACAAAAATCGGTCATGTAGGCCGGTGCATCTCTAAAAGCGCAACAGTACTTTTGTAGCTTTGCACATCGCAGACGCACGAGCATACGACCCCACCATGGTGGGATCTTCTCTTTACGTAAAAGCCCTTTAAGTGCCCTATGGGATCTTCTCTTTACGTAAAAGCCCTTTAAGTCCCCTAAAGCTGTCCAAAGGGTCAGCCCCTGAACTTGCTATGATGGGCAGTCACTCCGGTGCCACATTTCTTGAAAAAAGTGGTTATTAAAGCATGGCAGCCACGAAGTGCTTCCGGTTACAGCAGATGCTTCCGGCACTCGCAGGCCACAAAATCATGGCATTCGAGATTGGCTGCCGTTACGGCGAAAATACGTGAATGGGGATGAGATTTGGACACCACCTATTGGCAATGTCCGCCATTCCCGTAAGGTATTAATAGGCAATCTTAAATATATACGTTTACTGGCCGGCGAGATAGTAAGGCATCTTCCTGTAGAGTAAAACAGGGTAAAAGTTGTAACTTCATATACGCGTCCATGGCGTATAGGTGCCGGTTAATGAACTTCGGTGTATTCAATTTCCTCAATGCGATCGTATGGGCAAGGCCGCTGATGTGCCGCCCTGCATCGGTTCTCGTATCCCGCCTCTCCATTGTTCCTGTATTCTTCGCGTTGCCACTTATTTCATCGGGTATGGACCAACTCGCCCGCATCAATTAAGCTGTTGCACCAGACCAGAGAGGCGAGTGCGTACGCAGCGGCAAAGAGCGTAGAGGTCGTGGTACACTAGATTCGCTAATACGGCACGCGGCCACAGCAAGAAGTGGACCGAACGGCGGTAGGCACACGTTCCCACTGGTTAAGCAAACGTCCATGTCTCATTAGTGAGTCTCTTTGCGTGCAGCACCGAGGATGCGAACTCTCGTCCTTTCACAATAGCGTGCTACTTTGCGCGCACTCTAACGTTCCCATAGCCGGCGGGGAAGTATCGCACGTGCTCTGCTCGAAACGCAGGGGCTTCGGGCTTTGTTTTGCTGCTCTTCTTTTCGTCCAAACCCGCGGGAGTTGTGGAGATGTAAACAAATCTGAGTGCGTGCCTGTCCTTTCTTTATTTTAATGCGAAGCATTTCTTGGCGAACATTTGCTACTTTGACAGTATCTATCTATCTATCTATCTATCTATCTATCTATCTATCTATCTATCTATCTATCTATCTATCTATCTATCTATCTATCTAGCCACCTACGTCTTTGTGCTCTCATGGTCGTTTCGTTAACTTGGTAAGTGCCAAAATTGGCATACTATGACAAGAGCATATGACAAACATAAATGACATGTCATGACATGAATGACATGACATGCGTGTCATGTAGGTTATGAAACAGCCGCCTACGTCTTGATGCTCTCATGGTCATTTCGTTAACTTGGTAGGCTCGCACACTGCTTCGCATAACATCGATTCCCACGGGGCGTAATATTTCAGTAATATTTCATCTATTTATCTGCACGGCATGGACAAATTAATCGAACAAAAAGCACGGTTGCCTCGCCCTATAGTAGCGTTACGCCATGCCCATCCTATAGTCACCGCTTCCCGTGCCATTTTCAGCAACTGTGCTCAACCGTGTGTTTATTTGTGTGTGCCTTCCTTGTGAAGTCAGAACAGCTATTGCTGCTAAGACTGCCTAGAGCTACGCGGAGCGAATAAACTCTCTCGTATAGAGGAAACGCAACGCAACCTAAATGAGTTGTCGTCTCGTCAAAGCAGGCCTATATACAAAGACGCTGTGCGTTGCGAATAACTGCGTCCCAGCTTTATTTAAAGTAGCACGAATACCAAGAAAGCAATTTTTCTTCGCTCTTTTGTCTTTCAAGGAGAAAACAGCGTCATCGGCCTTGAAGCCGCTTACAGCTGGGGTGCTCATACACGTAAGCGTTGCACGACAACCTTCAGGGTGCACGGTACGGGCGAGGAGACATCAAATGCGAAGCTAAGATCGAACAAAATCGAACAGGCGGGGGAGTAGTACGAAGCATCTATACATTACTGCAACGCCGAGCGATTTCGATCCATTACAGGTCGGAGTATAGTACACCCGGCATCTGCCATCGCAATGCACGCTTCGTATAACCGGTGCTATCTTCTCCTTCTTCTTTTTCTACGGTCTTTCTGGCGCTTACGTCGCGGTCCGGTGCAGACGAACGGTGCGTTTCCTCCTGCCTCGACCGGCCGAACGGGTGTTCGAAGATCGATTTATTGATCAGCCGTCTACCGTTTGTCTCCGGCCGAAAGTTCGGTTCGTATACGGCGGTCCCTTCGTTGCCTAACGGTCGTTTCCTTTCGTTCTAGCGTTGAAAGCAAAGTTGAAACAAAAGGAAGACAGATACGGGCAGCAGCTGACTGCGCGGAATACTGGAACACAGAGCAGTCACAAATCATCGCAGCAGTTCCAACCCTGTTCAGGTGCTCCCGTCACAGTGAGCGATCGAGTTTGTTGAAAGTGCGCCCCCCCCCCCCCCCTCTCCGAACTCTCTCTCTCGCCCTTGAACTTTTTCCATGTCTCACTCTTTTCTTTTTATCCCAGCAGGCTGCAAAGGAGTTTCTGGTCTGTTGGCTTTTCGTAACAAGCACACAGGGGCCGCAAATAGTCCGTAAACGCGTATACATGCCCACGTTATGCAAGCACAAAAATATCTCGTAAGTGTATTCCGAATATTTTACTTCATACAATAAACACAAAAACAATCCGGTCGCAGGGAGTTACGGTGGCGCGGACTGCAAAGCCCCCTTCGATACATTTTTGTTGGAGGTGGGCGAATATCAACTTTTTCTAATACGAATATTAAGTATCGAATATAGAACAGAATATTGGTTATTCAGACGCAGACGCGTATATTTACATTAAAATATTCCACCGGTACTGATTGGTGCAGAAAAGGACCACTAACTATCAGGGACATGGGATCAGGTTTAAACGCAATATCGCTAATGGCCGCTAAAAACAAAACTTAAGAAATCACCCCTCAACTACTTCTGAATATGGTTGCAAATACGGTTTTCAAGACTCAAGGGCTGCTGTATGACTAGCTTTTAAAAAAGAGAAGAAGAAAGAGAAAAAACTATAGAAATGGTTGGCAATGAAAGGTCAGGAGTATTGAAAAAAAAGAAAGCAAAGCTGCTGAAGGACTTGTATGCTGTGCTGTAGACACATTGTAAAAGGGGCGATTGCAATGAAACCAACATTGGTTTTAGTGTAAAAGATAAAACTACCATACGACTATAGGCTGCCAAAAACACTAAATGGCAGACTAGAAACAAAAAGCAAAGGCTTGCATGTAGGCCTCCACCGCGAAACCAAAAACAACGCTTGTATTACCATTTCTCTTTCTCTGTTGCTTCGATAACTTGTGTCGTTTCACTTTTCATGATTTGTGATAGCTTGTTTAGCATACGGAGAGTATATAGTAACCAAACTTTAATAGTCTCTCGTTGGAAAGTATTTGGTTAGTCCTTATTATTCAAATTAACCTAATAGTTCCTTTTCGAATACGAATAGTTAGTGTATAATATTCGATTCGTATTCGAAACTTCGAATATTCGCCCACTCCTAGTTTTCCTGGCTTTCGCGACTCTCCTCTTGTACTACGGAAGCGGCGGATGCTGGCACAGTACTTACAAATTTACGATCGACGTAAAGCTGGAATAAATTGTAGAACGGCTCACGATGCGCCTTATTAACTATAATTAGGACATCTGGGTAGCTCGCGCTTAAGCGTCAGGCAGCGGCGCGTTTACGTCCGACGTCAAGCATTTCAGGAGAGTTAGCTGTTCAGCTAGTCGGTACGTGGTGTTGAGAACAAAAACAGGGCAAGAAACGGGACAGGAAAGCTAGACAAGGACAACACTATATGCACAGACGAAGGAGGAAATGCGAATTAGACGAAGGCTGCGTGCGCCAGCGTGTGAAAGCAGGAACAGTTTGTGCCATTGTTAACTCGTTTCTCTCTTTTTGAAGAAGTCTGTTGGGTAGCAAAGACTCACAGAGATTCGAAAATAAGGTCATGTGCCAGTTCGTTACGTCAAATACCGAATAGTACACCCTTATCGGCATTTAAACGGCTTCTTCGAGAACATTTTGGATCGGCAACGATGTATAATACTAGCGGTATTAGTGTTATTTTTTTATATCGTATGCTCTACTATCACGTCCGCGTTCCTATAAAAAAAAAAGTTGCTTTACGCACATTTCTTTCGTACCATTCATTAACTTTCTTTTAAATTACTTTCACATACTTTGGTCTCTGGCTTGTAACTGGAATGCTACTGCACTCAGGCCAGAGATCAAACCAGTTACAAAGCAGTCTTGTTCGCAGCACTATCACATGGCTGCCGCTTTAGGATTTGTTTTGCAAATGGTTACCGTAAGGAGCAATTTCCTATATTTTATTTGTTATTATTCTAAAGGCTCCCTCTCAGCACACCAATGTTTCTTCATACATGTATACTTTCAAAAATAAAAATTACGCACCACCGATGCTCTGTTTGTGTCTATATATGTTATGCAAACGGCAATTTGCAGGTACCTACCAGTTAGGTACCAGGTGGACGAGCGTGTTCTTGTAAGGCAGTTTGTGTGCATGACGCGAGCGAGCGCTTGACGACAGCACCAAGACACGGCGACGGTGACCACGATCGCATGGTAGCGACCAACGTTTATAGATATCTATAAACGTTGGTAGCTACGGCATGATTACTAGTTCGGCCGTTTCACGCGAGCTTACGACATGCCGATTGTCGGGTTCTACATATGTACTGGGCGGACGTAAGCGAGAGAAACGCGAATGGTGACGACGTCTGCGACTTTTACAACCGTATACGTATACCTATGTCGATGTCATGTGGAGTATGTTAAAACGACGAACGCACTTATAGTCCTGCGGCGAAACGTTAAAACCCGTTAAGACACGGGAGGTGTACAATATGGCCTTGTCATGCTGCTAGGCCTCCACAGCGTATAGAAGACGCGTACGCAGAGGAGGCATGCTGTACGTTAACGTACGCCGAGTGCACGAAATTTACTCGAGAGTGTCACGTATCTAAGACAAATATACCGAGCACATTTTGAGTTTCCCGAGTGGATCGGTGTGTTTGATAGTATGATTACATTGAAGGAAATTGCATAATTCGTGGTAGCCTCAGAGACGCCGTGACAATATTTTAAAGGCTATTTGTGTGTGTGTGCGTGCGTGCGTGCGTGTGTGTGTGTGTGTGTGTGTGTGTGTGTGTGTGTGTGTGTGTGTGTGTGTGTGTGTGTGTGTGTGTGTGTGTGTGTGTGTGTGTGTGTGTGTGTGTGTGTGTGTGTGTGTGTGTGTGTGTGTGTGTGTGTGTGTGTGTGTGTGTGTGTGTGTGTGTGTGTGTGTGTGTGTGTGTGTGTGTGTGTGTGTGTGTGTGTGTGTGTGTGTGTGTGTGTGTGTGTGTGTGTGTGTGTGTGTGTGTCCCAAGCAATTCTCCTCATTAGATATGTCTTTCCCACAAATGTGCATGTTTAAAATCAAAGATTTAAATATATTTCAAGTAGAAAGCATGTGCCGCCGGGTATGGGCCCAAACAAACAACATGTGCCACAGGGAATGTGGCCGAACAAACAAGCCGAACAAAAGGCGAGAAGCGAGAAAGTCGGCTACCGGAAGAGTTAGTAAAGTTACATTCAATCTGCGTCATTTTGCGCAAACATTTCCGTCATAAGCGTTACGCTTTTGTGACATTTTCTTCCCTGGGAGGTCCATAGCCGGCCCAAGGAGGTTTTTGTAGCCGGCCCAAGGCGAGTTTTAAAAAAAATTCGCACAGGTCACGCAGGCCTCATACTTATGCCCCAACGTCCGCGGTGCGCAAGCGCCGACACTGATAACATTGGCCAGACGAATGCAGGAGGCGTCCACGAGGCGGTGCCCTATACCACACAGCGAGGCGCACAGGCACTACAGACGCACGTATATTGTTTGCAAAAAATACACATGTATTGAAATATTATAGCTTATCTAAAGTTTATTAAATTAAATTCTGGGGTTTTAAGTGCCAAAACCGCGACATGATTATGAGGCACACCATAGTTCCAGGTTAATTTTTACCACCTGGGGTTCTCTAACGTGCACTTAATGCACGGTACCCGGGTGTTTTAGCATTTCGCTCCCACCAAAATGCGGCCGCCGCGGCCGGGATTCGATCCCGCCACCTCGGGCTTAGCTGCGCAACAATAAAACCACTACGCCGCCACGGCGGGTGAAAGTTTATTAAAGAATATACGAACTCAACACGAAATCAAGAAATGTCAACAAGGACTTTAGTAGAGAACAGCCCAAATCGCAAGGCAGTAGTGGGCAACCGTTATCCCGCCCGTTTTCCCATGTGCTGAAACCCACACGCACAAAGACGACGCAGTGTCGCAAATGGCGTGGATCATTAAAAAGAAATTCAAGAAATTTACAACAATGCAGCACCGTAAGAAGTAGTCCTTCTGCAACGGAATTAACACGTTGTGTCACAGGACCGTTTACCAAAAAATTATGAATTCAGATGTGTTTTCTCGTTTTTTTTTTTTTTTGTAATAACACATGTCATCGAAAATTTTTCTCAGTATTCCAGTTTCGCAATACGAAAGTAAGCCTATAATAGGTGATACCCTGATATACATCCCCAGAGATAGTTGCATCTTAGCCGAGCGCCCGACATAAACAAACTGATAAGGAATGTGGAAAAGACGCACCGACGTCTCTATGTACGACGTAAATAGAAGCCGGTGAACTTGCAAACGCTGTGGGACACTGCATCGAGGTGACGAAAATAGAAAAAGAAAAAGTGAAAAGAAGCGCACGGATTGAATGCCGGATAAGGAGACGACTCTCGCGAAAGCGTCCGATCGACCTTCGCCTTGAGTGACGTTGAACTTCGCGCAGCAGCGTCTCTACACTACACGCGTCTATAATACATTATGCAGCGCACGTATACACTATCCTGCTACTGCTTTCTGTCCTATAACGGTATACGTTAACGCAGGCCCCCCAAACAGGAAAGCGGTCTCAGTTACGACAGCCATAGCTGGCGCGTATAAACACCGCCGTATTTTTTATTTTATTTTTCTCTAAAAGTACTCCTAAAGAAACACTAAAGAGCAAAAAAAATAATAATAATAATAAGTTGCCGGGTATAGCTAAATTGCAATTCTATACAGTACCAAGAAAGTCACTCTTGGCGTGGGACGAGACTTGATAAGCTAGAAAAGACGTCAACACGAGAAAGCAGTGCGCTGAAATTCTCGCACATGTTGACAGTGTACGTCACAGATTTTGACGAAGTGAGCTCGGATCTACTCAACTTTTTTTTTTTATTGGTAAAGATGAACTACGTACATTGTGTTCTAAAGGAGCCGCAGACTGAACTCGACAAGTTTCGAGAACTCTTTCTGCTCCATAACTGCCTAAATACTAAATAATTGTAATTAATTCAATCAATCGATCGATCGATCGATCATTTATCGTGCCCAGGAAAAAACCATACGGTCTAAGTGTTGGCGCACGCATACATGAAAAAAAAAATAAAAAACACGGCAGGGAAATATCAGTAAAACAAAACAATGAATAAAAATAACAATCTTGAAATAGTAATAAAAATAATTTGAAGACGTCAAACACTGACGTGCAAACCGGCGGGGATATATCGGCGCGAATTCAAGGAAGTTGGGCGTTCGTTTTATCCCCTAGTTATGAAACCGTGTCTGCCAAATTAATGAAAAGCGATGTTTGCAAGAATACTTAAACAACATAAGCACGTTGTTCTCAGATTGATTTGATACAGACACTAACAACGAGGGAGGGGGCGGGGGGGGGGGGGGGGGGTATACAGTACGGGACAATGTTAATTGGAATAGCAGAGCATTTCACGACGCATTCTGAGTCCGCACTTCTCGAAACCGGTGCGAAAGTTTCTTGCAATAGTAGTTGCTTCAAGTTCTGGGTGACGTCAATTCTGCAATTGCAAGACGGGTAATTAAATTAATTATTTATAGGTTGATGTAGTGACATTTTGTCAAATACTGATTGCATTAGAAATTATCGCGCAAATTCCGGTGACCGCCACTTCTCCTAAAGGTTTGGAAAGGAAATATTGCCGTTTTTAATTATCAGCTACATTCTTCCCAGAGACACACCTCACCTCAGCTATATATCTGCTCCCACGAGCAAAAGCTTACGGACGATGGATTCCGTGATCAAGCCGATTTTTTTCTACGCTTATGAATGTAACATTAAACTAGAGATAGCAGTCCAAACATTGCATTGAGAACTTTCCAACGCACTCGACAATTTCAGTTCGTGCGTTTTATATACGAATAAAATTCAGGCTTCAAATTCACAAAACTTTTCATTCCCAAGTGCGGTTTCCCATTTGCCGGCCACGTTCGCTAATAATAGGTCCGGCATCATAATTGGCTGGCTTATGCTCTTAAGAACACTACTGTAGCTAGCGCAAGTATTTTTTTTTTTTTTCGTAAATACGCGACCTTTTTTTTTTTTTTTTTTCTGGCTATAGCTTGCATGTCGTCCGCATACTCTTTCTCGCTGGTGCACGTCATAGCTAAGGTCTCGCTGTTTGGACTTGAACGTTTATACGTTATGTGCCGGGGACATCGTGCACTCGGAGCTATATCTTTTTACTACTGTTAATATCTCCTAATCAACGTTATGCAAAAATTTTTCGCAACATAAAAATGACGTCCGAGTTGCGTGTATTCAAGCCATAAACTCGCTTCCCGCACAGACCGTATATATTTTATGGCGGAAGTGCAGCGGGGCTAACTTGACGGGTCTCCAAAACCCACCTCGCCACAACCGTCACCTATGTCGTGTGCGTATACGGTGCATGTATACCGTAAAGAAAGAAAACGAAATAAACCAATACTCGTTCTTCGGTCGCCGCGAGGCACGGAAAAAAGAACGTGTGCACGAAGTTTATACTCGAGGAAACGATGGTCGCACCACCAATTCGGCGCCCAGCTACCTGGTATATACGATAGGGCGATTCTTGCTCGGCAGTTACGTGTTCCACTCCGACGGAAAGATGGTGTTCATCACCACCGCCCGTAGTTGTTGAGTCGAAGTGATCCGAAGCCGCGGTCGCTTATGACGCTTGGCCTTGTCCTTGGCCACACAAAGCCGAACGTGTCGTGTTATTACGCTGAATTAGACACCTCAAGATGCTTACTTAAGCGTTGGAAACTTAACGCTGAAGTAGCGTTTTTTTTTTTTTTTTTGATATCCTGGAAGAATTTTTGAGTTGTGAATCGTTCGGCAAATCAATTATTATTTCCAATGCTGATTAATATTGGCTCAATCACCATTTCACAGTTCTCGTAATGCTGTACCAAGGCAATCTCCGTGGTCAGAAATAAATGTTAACAGTTTGGTGAATTTTTTCTCGACGTACAAGCGTGATTTGGCTTTGTGGGGGGATTAAAGGGACACTGTCAAGAAAAACGCTAAATCAGCCTACACCGGTAAAGTAGTCTTTCCAAACTCTATTTTCGCTAATTTCGCAGTATGACGTTTATTACTCGAAAAGTTTCCGCGTCGGAACACCAGCTGCGGTGCGCTAGTGTAACGTCATCGATTTCAATGTTTCTCGTATTTGTGCTGTTGTAGCACATTAAATAGTAAACATCTTAAGTTGAATGTACTGCTTCTTTACAGCACAACGCCTAGCTCATTTTCAGCGTTAACTATCGGTCAGAACTAATGCTGTCCGAATGATGTGGTGCGGGAAATTCAAGGCGCGGACGCCACTCCTCTTTTTCCCTCTCGTGTCCTTTCTGGATTATGCCGTGCCTCCTCAGAAGGTAAGAAGAGCTTCATTCTTTTCTTGGCGTACTTTACTATTTCAGCTCAATTTATTTTTGTCTTTGTAGTGTCCTTTTAAAATGTACATAAAAGAGCCGTGAGGTTCCGTTTATATTCAGGCATATATGTACGCTATATGGCATGCGGCATATATTGCCACACCACTCTATCACTAAAGTTACTCAAACCAAGTCCTACATTCTTGACAAAATTATTCCTCAGAATTTTAAGAATGGCAGACGATAAACAAATGCCATGAAACGAAACATCGACAGCGCAGTCCTTTTATCCGAAATCTTCTCAGGTATAAATATTGAAAGTTCGAAACAATATCCGAGCTGGAACCTGAAGATGATGTAATTTTATAGGCGCGGCGGTGCACTACCTCTGGGATAGGCACAGGAAGGAGGTTTGAAACATAGCCGATGCGGAAAAGTGGCGGTAATGTCGCTAAGCCAGACGTTGGCTTTAATTAATAAGCATAAATAAAATTGTCCGATGCCAGCATTCAAACTGAGGACCCCTAGAAGAACAGCTCGTTTTTACTTAGCTTACGTTCACTTCAATTTATGCTGCCACTACAGCTACGACACTTCGTGTAACATTCTAACATGTTGCTATCGGATTCATTGTTTTGCCCTTATACGGCGAAACATAATGTGAGCTTGCTTAGCTGACGGCGAAATTGTTTTGTTATTTTCTCCATGCGGCTAAAACGACAATTCGCGTAATCTTGGCGCGATTGGAGCCAGATTCAAACGGGAGTGTTTCCACGCCTCTGCGTAATGTACGCCATTCTCTTAGTCCGATACCCACGTTCGGTATGCCCCTGGTGTGGAGAGAGCCCTTATACAGTCACCCACATCACATTGAGATGCACTAAACTCCCAGCAGATATACGCCCCACACGGGAACTCACAAAACGCACAACACCGACGGAGCAACGGGAGTCACTCGTGTCTAGCCCGTACCTGGAGGGCCAGTTGGTCCTAATACACCAGGTCAGGCGGACAGCGATGGCCAGCGGCGCCCCAGACTGAGGGCCCAACCGTTTCTCCTGGACTATACCTCGAGCTAGCAATAAAGTTTTTACAACTACTACTAGGGGCGTCAGTCAGGTCAGAACGGCTCTCAGTTCAACCCCCAAACGCTTGATTTCTAGGCGAAAAAAATGATAAAAAAAGAAAGGAAACGGATTTCCGTTGACTTAACAGAAAGCACATTAGCTGTGAGCGTACGAGAAAGCAAACAGGACGAGTGTACTGCGAGTCACCTTTAAAAGCATGAAAACTGCAAAAAAACAAAATAGAAGCTGGCTTTTTCTATGCACTTGCAGTCCACCGGCAGCCTATTCAAAAAAGAAAAAAAGACACTTCGGCGTAGAGTCTTATAAATGACTTCCGCGCTTCGCTCGACGCCACGGGTGACTCGTTGAGGGCTACTCACAGCTGAATTTATAAACCTCGCAACGCGAAAATGCCGCTTGATTGCCAGGCACAACAGTTGCGTGGCACTTAAAACGCGTTTCCCGCGTGGGTCGCTGCGGAGTGAATGCACTGAGCCGGTGAAAGCACGCAGTTATAGCGGCAAACGGAAAGCAGTCGCCAAGTACACACGACACCTCCCACTCCGCTTCTTTCTCTATTTATTTCTTCAGAATGTTTTCTTTTTCTCCCCTTCCTAGAAACTCCTATAACTATCAACGAACGGTGGACGCGATGTTTCTTGTTTCGTGACACGTATTAGTGCTGGGCTAACGTGAACTCGAATCCAGAAATAAGCTCTCCGTGACTATGAGCGCACAAATCACAACGGATACTATGCGCTGTTCAGGGCTGCCGATAATGTAAAGATTCTAGTCTAAAATCCTTTTCGTACTTTATCATTGATCCCAGCGCGGTGCTCCGGCTATGCGATCACCGTGATCGGTCACCAGTGAACGGCGCATGACAAGAAAGGTAGGGGCAACCTGCGCTCAAATTTCGCGCACCGACAGCAGCGCCGTATAACACAGAGCCGAGCGAGCGGAGGAAGCAGTTTTCGGTAGCACACATTGCAATTTTGCGTCACAAGATTCAGTGCTCACCTCGAGACGTGTGTCCACGTATCACCTAACTTTACGTCCGTACGCTAGAAAGTAGTTCGCAACGCGCTTTGCCATGGGCAAAGCTTGGCTGGAATCATCGAGCTAAAAAAAACATTGATTTAGACAGGCGTACCCGTCTGTTATCGTTAAAAATATCGTACCGTCTTCGTGGCCTCCCTAGCGGAAGCTCTCAACATATTTCAGTTACACTTTCGAACTGCCGTAGCGCCCCCTAATATACCGGCGCTGGTTCCCCGTAGTATCGAGCGAAATCAATCCTTACATTTGCACCTGTTCGTGGGCCCCCCTTCACAAAAATGGCTGGTGCCAGATTTCTTCGTAAGAGAAAATTTCAGCCTATCCCGGTGCTAGGTATATTATTAGCGAATGCGGCCAGACAATGGCAAATAGCACTTACGAACGAAGGTTTTTTTTTTTTTTTAATTCTTCCACAGTTTTATTGTTGTTGTGGTGCCGCGTGTTTCTCCGCGGTTAGTTAGCAAGGTGAAGGTGTTTTCTGCGTGTGCGTTAGTTAATTATTACACACACGCGAACAGAAAAATAAAGGTATTGCTCACTGCAGCAGTGGTAGCTTAAAGTACTAAGATGTCCTTTGCATTTCTTCACGAATCAACTGGTGTTTTCGCACGTCCCATGCCGCGTAGTCCAGAAAGATTAACGGCACGGCAACGACAAGCGCTCGCTTACGGATTTCCGGGCGAATGCGGAGGAATTTATGTCAGGTTTATAGTAGGGGGTGTGGAGAGAGTGGCAAAGTGTGACAATGTTGCCGGAAAGAAACAGTGACAACGACAAATCAACTTGTCGGAGCGAGCAAGCCACCGACCGAGTGGGTTTGGTGGACATTTACTGGAATTTCTCGCAAAACAAATTTTGAGATGGTTAGGTGGTCGTTCAGCAAACTTCCACAGTGAAAAAGCATGTGGGCGAATCCGACGACGATCAGGTGTTGAACGCTTCATATGTGGCCTTACAGCACGCATAAAATGCGCACCAAACAAAATATCCTAAGGCAAATGCTCATCGACCTGATCGGCAAACAAAAGCGAGCTTCCTGGCCGCCCGCTAAACCCTTGTTGTCGCGCTCACAAGACGCTTTCGCAAGCGCATCGTTCAGAATATTTTACGGCAAATCCAGTCAAGCACTCCGCAAGATTGGATTTGCCATCGACTTGGCAAATAATAGACACTTCCCTCTCCTACGCTAATCTCGCCGTACTCATCGGCAGAGACGAAGGATTGCACCGTCGTCTCGAACGGGACAATCCGCGGAAGCAGGACGAAGCAAGGTCTCCCGTGAGGAGGTTTCGCGCATGATTCTTATTGTTCGAGGCAGTTCAGGCGACGTCGTATGTGCTAGACAAACGCGCTACAGAAAAAGGGCGAGCTTTAAGCCGGACGAACGCCGCTCACCTGGTAGAGGTCGGGGTGCGAGTTCTCCAGCTCGGAGCAGACGAGTCGCAGCCTCTGGGCCACGTCCGACGTGGGGTAGCCGACGCTCAAGTTGCTCACGCTGCGCAGCCGCTGAAGGCCGAGCTTCTTGTGCACGGCACCGCACTGCTTGAGCTTGGCGCGCAGGTAGCGACCGCACAGGCTCTTGGCCTGGTCGGCCACCTCCTGGGTGGTCACCGTGTACACCTTCCAGCCGATGGTGGTGGACAGCCGGTGGGACACCACCTGGCCCACCTGGCTGAACTTTCGCCGGCGGGCATCCTCGCGAGCGGACTCGACCGCGGCCGCGTATCCGGACAGCGACGGCCGCCGCTGAAGCTGCAGCGGAAGGCTGTACTTGCGGTCTCTGGGTCCCTGCGACCCGGGCACTGTCAGTCGGTTTCCCAGGCAAGGACTGCTGGGAGCAGACAGGCCACCGCCGGCTCCGCCGGCGCTGCCGTTGGGGGCAGAAGGGGGCTGCAACAAGCCGGCCATGCGTGCCGGGGCCTGGCTTCGCAACGACAACCGATGCACTGACTGGCCACTCGCGAAGCGCAACGCACACGCGCCTTCAGGTACACGCACAGCACACCCACACACACTCGCACGCACGCACGCACGCACGCCGCTGCTCGGGAACCGCGAGCACCAAAGTGCGACCGCACTAGTCGATTGCCGCGCGCGGACTGAGCAACCGCTTCGCTCGCTACTGTCGGCGGCCGCGCGCCGCGGCTCGGTCGTCGGCGGTTCGCGTACTCGCCGCCGCCGTCGTCATCGTGTTGCGCTTGGCGGCCGACGGCGCGCTGCTGTTGGCGAACGCCTGCTCGCCCGTGTGTCGCTCCTGGGATCCGGTATCGGACGGGACCGACGAGGCCGCCGACGCTCGAAGTTGCTGTTATTGCGGGTACGCGCTTGTTTCCCTCTCTCGCGCTGCTACGTCGCAGCAGCCAGCAGTAGTGCAGGAGGCTTTCCCTGAACTTCGCGGTGCGTGGCGGTGAGAGCGACAGAAAGCGAGGTAGGGGATGGAGCAGGTGAAAGGTGCCACGGCGGGGAACGTCGCCCCCGCGCGCGCGGGAATTTTTGAGTCGGAAAAAATGCGCGGCCCGGTGCAGTGGGCTACTAGGATGCTTAAAAGCGTAGGCCGTCGCCGCTAGACGCTTCTCGCACCAAGATTGGACACTTTGGGCACTTCTCTGCTCGATTGAGAGGCACAGGCCTCCGTTTTACTGCACTTAGATGTCTACTTAGCAACTTCTACTAGCAACTCCACTATAAAGATCGCCATCGTGCGAAAGGCCGGATGATACGTATTGAAGAAAGCACCTCAGCCACCATCTAACATTAAAACTTCACGTTAGAGTATTGGTGCTCGAACTGCGCCCCCACGAAGTTGATGAAGTACAGTCGAACCCGGATATATCGAAACTGAAGGTAATCACAAAAAGTTCGATATATAGGTAATTCGACACATAAAATAAAAATTTTATACAAAACCTTTCAAGGGCATTTTAATGCTACTCGTTATACACAATAATTTCGTTATATGTGGGTTCGATATATCCGGGTTCGCCTGTACATACGAACTCTTAAAGCCACGTTGCGTCGCCAGAAATACAGAAAAATAAAACACCGTATATCCACGAAGTGATGAGTGGGCGAAGCACCGGGGAACCGTGAATCCCCCCGTACATTGCCCACTCGAACATGCAAATGAGTGGCAACACATGTGTACGGTATATACAATGTTGTTTTATTGGTCGTATATGGTATTGAGGTGCGGACTTCGTTTTCCCTTCATTAAGACTGCCTTGTGATCAGTGCAGCAGCACGACGACGTCGGCAAGCGGACCCAGAGGCGGTGAGAGCGCGGGAAGCGGCGGCAAAACTCCGGAAGCGTTCTCTACCTGAGCTTGGTGGCGCCGAAGCTCGGTTCAAGCGCGAGCTTCGTGAGCCCTCAGCTCCGGGTCCGCGTGCCGGCGTTGCCGTACTGCTGCAGCTTCGCGAGCCCCAGACTCCGGGTCCGCTTGTTGTCTGCGTCGCCTTGCAGCAGCAGCTTTGCGAGCCCTCGACTCCGCTTGCAGTTGAGCCGCCACTCTCGCCTTTTCATCCATAGCGGGCGCGCCGTTATCAGAAGCGTCCGTTATCATCCATGGCTGAAAAGAGAAAGAGAGCGCGCGTCGGGAACGAGCGCTTACAGAGCCTTTGTGCACCGCAGCGCCCCTAGCGGACTCCATGCAAACCAGAGCTACGGACGACGAGGGGGGGACCAGGCTCGGCCCTAAAGTGCCTCACCCCTAATAAATACTCAGTTAAGCATATGCACGCCTCTATTAAAGGTGTATACGATGACGGGTCCCACGTCAGATGCACCCTATAAACACATGCATGCAGCTGGGCTTCCGTCGATCGTGGGCTTTGTGTATGCCAATCGCGTATCCTACTTCGACAGAGACGAGGCTGGCAAATCAGTACAAATGCACAAAACAAATTGAGTCGCGCCTGTGTAATATATCTACTGTTATACCCACTACTATTGTTCTTTGGAGGATGTCCCGAAAGAAAAACGTGTATTTGCAATCATTGAAACTATGTGGTTTTCGCAAACCGACATGGTTCGTTTACTGTGACGCGCAGGAAATCTTCGCTTGCAATCGTGATTTAACAGGAAGAACCTCTCGTATACTTAAGAAGTCGATGACATAAACAGAACAACAAATGTCAGGTGTTCGTGCGACGTACGTGTAACGAAACTGGCAGCAGTGGCCTTTTCGCGCTTATTACCATCAGAAATCTGCGTGTAAAATATTTCCAGTTTTCATTTCATGTGGCCATCTGAAAACATTATCGTTACGTAGACAAAGAAGGAGACTAATAACATGGGCATAGAATGTTAAATTTTTTATTTACACAGGGCTGGTCTGGCACCCGCACTGATTTGTTGTTTTTGTATAGGGAACATGAGGCCAAAGGATTTTTTTGTTATTATTTTCATTCCTTATCAACGATTTATTATACCTTAGGAAAACAAATTCTAGGAGCACCACTCCGCCTTCTTGTATTAAATTTAACTGTTCCAAATTTACTAATAGTTTCTTGGGTTACTCGAGTCTTAGGACTAATGACGGGAGGTTTGCGCTGCCATTCAGAATTTTTTTGCAGAGTGAATGAGATTCGAGCTTTAAATTCAGAGTTTAAGCTTTCCCTCTCTGTCCACCAAATTGAGTTCGATGTGTTTTGTTTTCATGTTTCGCATTTAAGTTTTCATGTTCATCAAATTATTCTCTCTATTATATCTCTTTTGATTCTAACTTACCCATTCTACATTTTTTTCTTACTTGTTACATTTCTCATTTTGCTTTGAACTATCCGGTCTCTTGCCAATGACACATTGTATGTGCCACTAATTTCGAGGCTGTACATCTACATCTCTGTGTTCTGGCTCCTAAGAGGACAAACAAGAAAATGAAACCATCTGTGTCGATCTACGCTCAGATGAAGTTATACGAGTATACCGCCAGCTTTTGTTGTGCTAACATCAGTGCCAAAAATTGACGGGTAATCGACGAGAGTCAAGGAAAGTAAAACCACCCTCTTTGCGTGTAGTATTCGTTCTGCCAGAGAAGGCGTACGCTTTGGGTTCTAGTTTCAACATGAATACGAAATAACTTGCTCAGTTCACCCTTCTATACGCCCGGTCATCTGTGTTTACCGATAGTTATCGCTTGCATGATTCCTCCGTAGCCGCTACACATCCCTTCAAGTTACTTATTTGTGACTGATATTGATTGTTAATCGTTGTATTATCCTCTCCGGTCATCGATACGCTGGCGATGCCATTTTTTAAAATACTTGCATCGTCTTAGGTTTTCTAGGCTGCGTTTTTTTTTCTACGCATTCGAAAATGAAGGGACCAGACGGCACTACGCGTATCACACAGGCAGCGTTGTCGCCTGAAAGGGAAAGGGGGGAGCCCGGACCCTGGCGGCACCAACGCAGTTTGCATGATCCTTAAGTTGGGGCCGTCTAGCGTGTACCAGCAGTGAGCTCTCTGGAAGAAGCTACCGCATCGCCTTTAAACCGGGCGCTGATAGCTGGTGTAGTGCCATGAAGAACGATGAAGCTTTTGCTTGCTGAATTGCAATCGTGAGCTCATTTCACAATGGCGAAAGGCTATCCGCAATTGGCCGGTCGCCTTTACTATGTCCAGCGTCGATCAGGATTGGCTCGCGTTTGCCACGACGAATAATTCTAGCGTAAGAGCGTTTTTGTGCATTCGATCTCATATTCTCGAACGGTGCAGGCTGTGATTGAAATAAGGTCATAAATACTGAACTGACAGCAATTAAAACCAACTGAATTTCTAGGTTCGCCCTCGCGTCATGGAGTGGCCCCTTCTATTTATTTTAGTTCGATTCAGCTGCCGGTAAACATGGCTTTATTTACGTATGTTAAAGATCTTTGCGTGTCAGTATATCGTTGTGAAGCACGTCTACGACATCAATCTGCGGACTCTTTTCCGCTGAGGACTCGTTTTTTTTAAATGCCAGCCGCATTTTTACCCTTCTGTTGTAAGCCACCGCGAATTTCGACCAGCCACCGCAAGCTATGTAGGCGAAGCGGGCCAATCCCAGATACCGGCACCACCCTCCTCACTTTCCTCCTCACCTATACGTTCACTGTGCTAGCTCGTCCCCACCAAATTTCTCTCCAATGCAGCCTGCTCCTCGCCTCTTGTCAGCCAATGAGAAAAGAAAAACCTGTCGAGATAGGCATTTTTATTCGTTTTGAAAGCAAACAAAGGTGACCTCTGATAAACCAGGAGAGCGTTGGATTGACCGGTTCAAAAACACTGCGGGTAACCACCAGATGCTTGCGTCTGTGGTTACGTAAATTTCGTGTCAGGAGATTTTAATAAAAACATTTTGTAATAGTTTTACTACATTATAGTGACCCAGAGCGCCTCTCCCCTTCAGGTAAAAGGCATTCTCATCATTAATGCGTGCTATAAGCCACCTATGGAGAAGTCAATATGCGTCCCTGTGAAGCAAGCAATGGAATGATTATCCATCAAAAATCGAGTGACATATACGTTTAGGATCAGGAAGAAGCAGATTGCGGGCGACTGTCGTGAAATGCTGTGAGAGAGAGAGAGAGAGAGAGAGCAAGGAGAGCAAAAGGCGGGGAGGTCAACCAGAAGAGCATCCGGTTTGCTACCCTGCACTAGGGGTAAGGCAAAGAGGGAATAGAGAGAGAAAAATAGGGAGAGAATGAGCACTGAGTACACCTGGGACGATGTACAGGGACACTATAGGCGGTCACTTAAACCGGTGCACTTCAAATACTGTACTAATGCACGCAAAGCTTTTTGTGCCAGTGACGGGTGTAGCCACGGTCCGAGTATCTTTGACTCAGAGAACGGTCTCGAGTCTAGCCGGTTTAAAGTTGTCCTGAGAGAGAGGCGTTGTACGTCGTAGCGAGGACAGGTACACAATAGGTGCTCGATGGTTTCCTCGCACATACAGGAGTCGCACATCGGGCTCTCGGCCATTCCCATACGATGTGAGTAGGCGTTCGTGAACGCCACTCCCAGCCACAAGCGGCACAGCAAGGTTGCTTCGCCGCGGGAAAGGCTAGATGGCAGTTGTAGCCGTAGCAAGGGGTCCAACTTATATAATCGGCAATTGGAGGCACTTGAACTCCATAAAGCTTGTGACGTTTTGCGTGCAAGCAGGCGAAATGCTGTGCATGCAAACTTTGATAGGCACCTGGAAGGTTGGTTTTGTGTCAGTGCCGGAGTCGCCGCCATTGTACAGAATTGCGTAGGCACGCAGTCATCAGTTGGTATTCAAAACGCGAAGGCAAGGAAAGTACAAAGTGCAGTTGTATAGTGACTTCGGAAAGGTAAATCAGAAGCTAGACAGAGTCTCGTACGGTTATTGATGTCTGTCTCGCGAGTCATGGGCAATGCGTTTATAGCCATTCAAACGTCCTCGCGCGTAAAGTTTATCGCAGTCTCCGTAGTTCCTTTTCCATGAAATTCTCAGCCGAGAAATCCAAATTCTCGAAGGTCCTCGCCGATATCCCGGGGTCTTGCGGGTGTCGTCAAGTCTCGTAAAGTGGAGACTCGATCGCCCATCCCGCGGGCCCATAGTCTACATAGAGTCTCGTATGAACCTCACCTGCACGTTTATGTCACAGGGTTGAAAAAATTATTTTACAAAAGCAATCGCTTGTCGGTCGTCCCGTAAAAAAAAATGTGAAAACCACGTAAGATAACCAAAAGAAAAAAAAAAAAGAACTGTGAAATGCTCGTCAAGCCGGTAACTAAACCAAGGTAACCTCGATTGTGAGAGCGGCACACTTCCGGCTGATATACCATGTTTTATTTTCTTTTTTGATTTTGTTTCTAATTTGAACCGATTTTTCTTAAATATCACATACCAAAAATAGGCTTTTTCAGCATGGATTATACGGAGAAGCGGAAATTGTTTCCACGAGAAATAGCCATGTTCGGGTATCTAATCAATAAGATTACTTCATTAGTTTTGTAATTGCTCTCTTCAGGGCTTATGGCGAAATTGCAAAACTGAAGCCCATATGTAGCAGCACTAAAGCTATGCCTGTTTGGCAAAAAGAAAAAAAAATACTTCATATATGTACGCCAATCTGACTACTGATATACCAAAGACCACGAAGCTATATAAGCTAGTAAGCGAGTTGTCCTGTTTGCGGGTTTACGGCATCAGCCCTGCTGCATTGCCAGCGCAGCCTTACAAACTTCTAGCTGTCATTCAATGTCTTGCAGGTGTAATGCAACGATAGAAACGCAAATTACGGATTGCTGGCTAAAAAATTATTATTATTGCGTTATAAGCCAGGTAACATTTATTTTATAATCCTTCATTATTTCATAGCAATTGGGAACTCCGACACACGTTGCGATGCAACTACATTTGATATCGGCCGTCGCACGCCGCCGCAAGGAAACCGTTGCTGAGCTCCTCTTAACAACTTCCCTGTAAAACTACAAAACTGTAGCACAACTTTCAAAATATCCGTCGTTAAAATGTTCTACGAAACACAATGGAGTTCTACCTAAAATTTCCTTTAGAGCGCGTATACAACGTATCCAAGCAAGCAAAAATAAATCTTTCTAGTCCCGCCAACGTTTGGACAGTTACGCTCGGAACTATATTCCACTGCGTAAGGATATGAACTGTGTACGCATCGTACCTTACGCAGTGCTGAAAACGACTTGTGAGGTGGGGTGTGGTCATAGAATTTCTGCTAAGGATGCAGGCATCAACTGCTGCTTGGTTTAAATTTCGCAATTCCAACGCGTACCCTAAATTAAACATTCTAGAAGTTCTTCGGCGAACATTTTTGATCAGGTGTCTGGAAGTTGCGATTTCTCATGCTAGTAATTTATGCCTGCCTCTTCCGAAAATTCATGGATCAGCTTGTGACCACTAGATAAAGAATTCCGCTCACCGGCGAAGAAACCAAAGCTTCATGGTTGGGCTGACGCTAAAGGACGAAAACACGAGACATGCAGAAAAGGCCCTCTTGCCTTGATCGTAAATTTGTGACGACGGTCCACATTTTCTTCCTTCGTGAGCAATTTCGCAAGAAATCCAATTTGACTTCCGAAAGCACGAAAGTAATTAGCCTCATGTCTTTGCCGCAATGCTGGCGGCTGTCAATACCGCGTTACGGTGCACGAAACTTAAGCCCGTCTCCGAACGATATATTTTGATTTACTGCCGCAAGAAAATTAATTACAGAGTCAGAAATGCGCGGCGCAATAGCTAACCGCCGGAGAACAAGCAATAAATACGCGCGGAGCGTACTACAACATTATACATTATCTCACAACCACGGTACGATGGTTGTTTTTACCTTCTCTTCTGATGCTTTCAATTTTATTGCGCGCGAGTTGAGAAATGTGTACAGCGCTGCCGAAACGGCAATTAGTGCCGGCGCATTTGGGCGTGTCTCTATGGCTGGCTTCTCAAGGAAGCTGCTCAACTGAGCAAGCATCGGTGGACGTTGCTACGGTCGCGCATAAGGCTGTTCGAGTGCCAGAGACGCTGTGGGGAATTTGTTTCTAATGCATTTACAGTGTCATCCTTGAAAATAAAAAAGTGTGTGTCTGTGAGAGGGCGAATCTTATGAGCACAACACCTTAAAAAATACTTTGCGAAGTTTTTTTTTTTTTTTAAATTCGTAGTTGGATGGCCATTCGTTAATGTATGTATGTGTGTGTGCATGCGTCGGTCTGAATGTAAGTCAGAGTTATGTCTGCCGGTGTGTTTGTGGCTGGGCGACTGCATGGGAAATAAAAGGCTACAATTTATTGATATTATCTATACCTGAAGAGCAACTGATTTTGAGCATGCTAAATGTTGCGGTAAAGCGATAACAAAAACCTTTCTGACTTTTTACGGTACTGATGCATGTGGCTTATTACTGGAATCAGATACTATTTTCTGGCTTGCATTGTCTCGAATCTACTGGACAACAGCGCGTGAATATTCACGCCTGGCAGAGTTAATTTTCTTTTCCAGGCAGGAATGTGGTACAAAATGTGGTACATACGTGAACAAAAATTGTGCCGCCCATAGTAGATTGACAAAATGGCAAGGACAGAAGACAGGAATCAAGAACGGAAGACCGGGAGTTTATACTGCGTAAGGACCGGCTGGCTGCTTTGTTCTTGTATTAGGAGCTGAAAAGAATAAACCCCTATAGCAGGAACGACTAGATCAAATAAAATAATAACACAAAATCACGGCAGAAATCACCTCACGACGGCTGTCGACGTTAATGCGATTAGCATTCAAGCCATGCTGCGACACAGCGTGTTGACGAAGTCGCGTTTATTTAACATCTGCAGTGGTCATAATTAGACTTCCGTTGCCTTCGCCTATATGTGAAAAACTCCAATATTGTCCCATTTCGTTATGGCACTCGCTTGCTAAGGTCGCCCATGAGCATGGTCGGCATGACGGTGACTGTATGATGACGATGCAGTGACGACGATAGAATGCCGAAGAAGGAGTGACGTCTATGGAACGACAAAGACGATATGACGACGACGGCAAGAAGACAACGAGATGACGATTCTAAAACGACGACAATGGCATGACGACAACAGCGCTGACGACAACGGCACGTATAGGCAATAGGGTGAAGATGAGTGTATGACGACGATGAAGACAACCAGACGACGAAGATTGAATGACCACGATGTCATAACCACAACGGCATGACGACCACAGTATGATAACGGATGTTTTGACAGTAACTATCTAAACACAATGCAATGATGACGATGGTATGACAACGGCGGCATAATCACGATGGTTACGATAGAACGACAAAGAAAGAATGACGTTCGGTAGAACGACGAATGCGTTATATGACGACTGATGGCATGCCGGCAGTCGGATGGCGTTTCTTAAGTGATGGCGATGGCAAAATGACAGAGTGATGACGATGGCATGGAGCCAGTGGTACCACTACGACTGAGCGACGAATATGGCGTCACGACCACGGCAGGACGAGAGTCGGATGACAAAGGTGAGATGACAACGATGCAACGAACACGCCAGCAACACTACCACAGGCCCGCACCTAGTGGCCCCGTGTAGCTATTAGACAACTTTGGTCATTCGGTCGGCGTAGAAGACGTTACGACGACGGTATGAGAAGAGTCACATGAAGAAGCTCAAATGAAGACGATGGAAGGACCACGAGCACATACCTAGACGTAGTTGCCCAAACTGGTTGAAAGTACTTCGCTCAGTCTGTATATCTTTAAAAAGCGAAACAACGTGTTTCAGGTCATGTTTGATGAGGCGGTATGGAGCAATGTTTCGGGGGGGGGGGGGGGTTTCCTATACAGAAGGGCGATTGTGCAGTCTATCCAAAGCTGTTGGGCACTTTTCCTCTATAGTCACACTTTACACGGGGCTCTCTGAAAGTAGGTACCTGATCGTTTCCTCTCCGCCACAATTGCCACTTAGTAGGGCTGTCGACGCCATCAGCAAAGTCGAATGCTGCTATACAACTTCGCGTGCTTGCACAAGACATTACGCTCTCCCTGTGGAACATGCCAAGTTTTCTAAACAACCGTCTGCACCATGCAGCCATACTTCGCATTATCTGGGCTCAGTCGAAGCCAGGAGCCTTGCTTTGCTGGCTATGGCTCTACGTAGCCGTTACGAAATCTGTTACTTATCGTATTGAAATGGCCGACAACGCTGCGTGCAATGATTGCGCTGTCGTCCCGAGTAGACCTTTGAACGCTTTCTTTGTGGTTGTCCTTGATATAATGTAAATGGCTGTTGACCAATTCAATGAGGAATGAATAGAGATTTATGAATGGCACACTGAGCCTCAGGCGGCGCAGGACTGCTCCTCGAGCTCGTGATATCCTCTTCGTAAGGCGGAGCTGCAGACGAGGGTTCGGTTGAACTCCACTGCGTCAGTGCAAGCTCACGCGCGAGCAAGCGATGCCTTGCAGCTACTTATGCATACGTCCTCGAGGATAAAAGATGATAAAAGCACGTACTACACAGATGCCAGTCATAATGCCGAAATCAGCAAAGCAGCGGTCGTGGGCCATGACTCGACGCTTGTGAAAAATTACTTGGGAGTCCCAACGCCTCACGACGCGGAATTGCTGGCAGTAATGCTCGCCATAACGGAAATGACACACACATCTGACATGATCACAATCCGAACAGACAGTCAAAGCGCTTGCAGAAACATTCAAAATGATGATCTTCCTTACCACATACGCACAAAGCTCCACATGTACATGCATGCTCACCCCCTTCTACGCATACGCATACAATGGGTTCCAGGCCATCAAGGATTGCGAGGAAATGTAAGAGCACACCAGCTCACCCGCGCAGAAAATCCGGGACCTCCTATCCTTTGGCCTGTTGAAGATACGTACAACCCCAGAGAAGAGCAGAAGATGCAGCGGAAAGAAAGGATACGTATTTTGAAGTCTCGCAGGGAAGCATCAACAATTCTCAACACACCATCCTACACGCATTCGAGAGAGGACGCCTCAATCATACGAAAATTACTCACACCACACTATACGCATTATATTAACAGGGACCCAGGCTACTTGTAAACAGTGCGGGGCCTATCCATCAAATAAACACATCTTGTGGGAGTGCCAAAACGCCATCTGAAAAGACAATACTTTCCAAATTACCACACAAACAGCGTCCTGGCAGCTGGGAGGAGTGGACGAAGGTTTGAAAAACTATGGTGGCCGCTTCTGGTGCAGCACGTCAAGAACGTTCTGGGCAAGGAGGCATGAGCCTACCAGGAGGCCCGGACTTGGGCTTTAGTTCCTTCGGGGCTAATAAATGTTATTTCTCTCTCTCTCCTCGACAGTGGAATTTGCATATAACGGGCACTATTATGGGCATATTATGGTCATTACTGATAATGCCACAATGGCCACTGATATACGATGTTGTGTCCAATGGCACCAAAATTGATGGTACCACCCACGACCATTGGTGGGACTCGAACGCACGATCTGTGGTGGGGGTCTAACCCGCGTCCATTGGTGGGACCAAAATTCAGTGGCACCAAAATTGATGGTGCCACCATGGATGGTTGCACCCATAACTATTGGTGGGAGTAGAAGCCACGACATTTGGTGTTAATCATGGTGAATGTAATTAAGGCACGGTTCATTATTATAGACTTGATGAAGGGACTCGAACCTACGACGTTTGTAATAATTAAGGTGAAGTTAAGAAACAGTTAATTAATATGTAGTTAAGGCACTCGATCCCGCGACCTGTGGTGTTAATTAAGACAAAACTAATTAAGACACAGTTTATTAAGACAGAGTTAATTATGGCACTTGTACCCCCTACCTTTAGTGGGAGTCTAACCCACGACCTTTGGTGTCAATTAAGGCGAAGTAGATTAAGGCACTGGAACCCACGACCCGACATGGAGATATGGGCCAGCCGGCCATATCTCCAAGTTGGATTCCAAATGACATCGCGAAGGTCGATACCTTTGGTTAATTAAGGCGAAGTTAATTAACGCGCAATTAATTCGGATCGAGTTTTTACCCGCACCCCCGACCTTTGGCGTTAATTAGGGCGATTAGTTAATTAGGGCACCTTTATTTAAGATAGAGCTAACTAAAGCACACGAACCCACGACCTTTGGTGGGAGAAAACAAGTAATAGGAAGTAACAACGCATTAGAATGAAAATATCAAGTAATGAATATCGTGAGCGTGCAGGCTTTCGCCTTCATCCTCTTTAGCGTATGCTAAAGTGACTGCGACTTTTATTGTTACTTCACTTTATAAGGGCTTTTTGCGGATCACTCTCCTGGCACCAACTATGCCGACGAATGTCGAACTTGAGAAAGAGATTAAATCGCTAGAGTCTTCATTTAAAGAGCTAGCAGACAAGCTTCGAGCAGAAATTCCTCGGAGTGCGAAGAAATTGCTTTCTAAAGACAAGAAATTCTGAAAGTCCAAGATAGTCTTACGTTTATAAGACGTGAATATGACCGCCTTGAAGCGGAACGAGACGCCATGTTAACTGGAAGTAATGTTCTGAAAAATGAAAATGAGTAATTGAAAAAGTCGAATGCCGTTCTCACAAAAGATGCGTCTCAATTTGAGAATTTTTCGCACTTAACAATGTAGAACTACGGGGTATCTCAAGTACTGTAGACGAAAACCTACTGCTAGTAGTTGACATTGGCGACAAAATAGAATGCCCTGTAGTCCCATCAGTCATTGATACCGACCACACAGGCGCCCAATGCCAACGCCGACAACTCGACAGCACGCAATCTAATTGTTTGATTCGTTTCCAGAGAACAAAGAATTGATTCCACAAAAAAGAACAAAAAACACAAAAAACAAGAAGGCTCGCTTGACTGCGAAAGATCTCAGCAAAATCAAGGATTCAAACAAATGTTTTTCAATGATCACTCAAATCCAAGAAACAAAGTGCTGTTTCCTGCAGCTTTGAAGCTCAAGAAAAACAAGCTGTAGCGATTTCTGTGAACAGACTAAGGCGTCATAAAAGAAAGGAAAAAGGCGACCAGCATTGTCCATAAGATAACAGCACAAGAATACTTGCGCGTTATCATGTAAGACCATGCTTTAACCCCACAGCAAAGGCCTAAATAACGCTTTAACTTCTAAAACCGTATCAATTCAGTAATCAGCTGTCTAGCTCATTTGACTTATCATTATTACATCCAATACAGGGAGCCTCCAGAAACACTACGAAGAATTTTTAGACCTTTTCGGAACACTGAACCACACCTCTCACCTCATTGCTTTATCGAAAATTTGGTTACCCAAAGACCAATATTCTTCGGGTAAACAAATTTTCGATTAGAACAATGAAGTTAATTGTGTGGTTCTCCCAACCTCCCGAAGTGTCATCTTCACAGACTTGACCGATCCCTGATGCTACAAGTGCAATGAAAAGTTTATCGCTCTGAGGCGACAGTATTGTGCCGCCTCTGGCTCGGGGTGGCATTTACAAAGGCCTACTCGTTCCGCATTGGAATGAGTGATACGCCCATGTGCGACTCTTGTGGAACTAGACAAACGATTTAACACGTCTTATGTTTCTGTCCCCAGTGCGACGTCAAGCATGAAGCTCTCCGAGCAGCATTAAACCGGCTGGACTCGAGACCATTTTCCGAAATGAAGATCCTTGGTCCATGGCCGTACGCCTCAATAGCACAGAAAGCGACGAAAGCGTTGCTGCAATACCTGAAGTCGACAGGTCCTGGTGATCATGTGTAAACTTGGTGCGAACCTTCAAATGTGCGCGCAACTGTGTTCTCTATATCTCCACTCTCTCTCTTTTCATCCCTATACCCCCTTCCTCCATTGCAGGGTAGCAAACCGGACGTGCGTCTGGTTAACCTCCCTGCCTTTCCTCTCTTCTAAATCTCTATCTCTCTCTCTGGTTACCCGAAAACGCGCGTCAATGTTACCCCCTACCTGGCTTTCATGTAGGCCACGTTTATGTGCCAGCATGACAACTATTGAAATGGTGCATGGGGGTGTAGCCCTTTACGTCAGTGAAGACGTGACATACAAAATTAGAAATTACATTGTTTTTAAGTCTGCATGGTGCGAAGAACTTTCAGCGAAGACAATGCATCTAAGATCTTTGTGCCTCACACAAGCAAGCGCACATTAGCAGGCGTGGTCTACAGGTATCCGCAGAACGACAAAAATTACTTCTGCTGATTAATAGACAAGTTGCTTGAAAAAAAAATAGTAAATGCGCTACCCAAACGTTATCGTTGGTGACCTTACCAATGAAGTTAAACAAACCGATTTGTCTAATTACACTTACACAGATTTACTAACCATTTATGTATTGCAACAATTATGTCACTAACACGCCTTACGAACCCAAGACAGAGCACACTAGATCACATAATCACAAGCATACCTCACACCCTGTTTTCAAATGGAATGTTATCATCTGATGTTCCAGGCCACCTTGCTGTTTCTGCAACAGTACAATCCACTAGTAATGCAGGGCGTTTGCAGACTCGTATTGTATAGAAGTACGACATTGTTTTCGATGCTTTAACCAAACAAAATTAGCACCCAGTTTACTCAGCAGTGACCACGCATAATATATATTCTCACGGGCGGCGATCCTGTGGCCGGTGCTTGGACGAAGACGACGACGACGGTGTGGCCAAGGTCGATCCATACCTTGGTGTGGCTATGTGGTGCGTATGCGCTAGCCCTATCATTGCTGCAGCCGTTGTGCGCCTTGCCTTGTAAATATATCCTTTGTATATGAATTCTCCCCATAACATATTTGGTGAAAGTGCGGGGTACGCTCGCTACAACACCGGGAACTGGATCTTCGCAGCGGACGGCACGTTGCTGCCACCACAATGACTGACCAAGCGACCCAGTGCGGACATTACCCACCGGCGGCCGAACAGTCCACTAAGACATTTAGTAGATGCATGAAATCAGGTAATATTATTTTAAACTTTACTGAGAGAAACGTGAAGCGCAAACCATGACTGTGATGAATGAAAGAAAACGACGCCGACGACGACTAAGCGTTTGCGCGCTCTTTCGCGAGTGGACCACGCATGTGAGCGATCCCGCCAAATCAGCGATGACCCAGTGGTATTCCGAAGATGCGTTCGTGCCACGATTGGGTCACGTATTGCGAGCACGTGGCAAAATGGTTCGTGGCGAGAGACGCGCCTAGTCAGCGGGAGATGGAAGACAGCAGGCCGACGTGTCGGACGCCGACAATCAAGGCTCCAAGGAAAGCGGCCGTCCATGGAGCTGCCGCCCGACCATTGCCCTTGGACCAGGCGTTCGCCAGCACGAGTACTGCAGCTCGGAGCGTGGCGTGGCCTGCTGTGCTACCACTTGCCGCGAGAATTGCGGATCGCGGGCAAGTCGTCTCCTCGGTCAGCTGTTCGGCGGAGCATCGTTCGTGACCTGATTAATCGCCGCATATGCGCCTAGCACTGCGGCTCGCGCAAGCTGTCCTCTGGGCAGCCTGACCGTTCGTGCAATGTGCACTGCGGCTCGGATGCAGGCTGACTGCTAAGCGGTCGTCCCCGGTTAAGCAAGAGCCATCTCCTCACCACGCAACATCGAGGCGTGTCCGACAGTCGTCACGGCATCGCCCCTCACTCCGGCAACCTCTCGTCTCCTGTCCACGTACTGTGATACTGTTCAGGAACTCTGTTTCTCGAACTCATAGCAACCTTAGTTCTTTTAGCATATTATGTGTGTCATGTGCCTTAACGTTCTGTCCGGGTGTAGTTTGGCTTTTTTTATAAATGTAATTTGCATTTTGCATCACGAGTTAGACTGCTTTTTTGCGTCCTTTTCCTCATCCAGCGCCTCCTACGACAACCAAGTGTGACGAACGTCCCCGTAATTTTCTTTACATTTCTGGCGTCCGCGAGACAGGAAGCTCTTTGCTTTACCATCTAAGAGTTTCACTTTGTTTGTGTGCTGTGGCTGAGGAATGGACCCGGAAAAGTTAGCTTTATTTAATGAGGAGCATTAGCAGTGCCTCTTGATAAATTTCTGAATTGGTTTGAAGAGGAGCTAAGTTACGACAAAGATGGACTAGCCGAAGTGACAGAAGCGTTGCGAGAGTCACTTTCGCTTGAGCATGATACAAATGTAGCGCGAGAGCTGCAGGCCCGTGAAGAAAGATTAAATAAAACGGAGGATTAAATGCGTGAGCCCCGTCTGCGATTGTTACAGCAGCAATCGCGCATACTAGCTTAAGAAGAGCTTGGCAAGGCCGGAGTAGTGGAGGCCGACGAGAACGATGCAGGTGTCGGAAAACGGCCAACAGTTGGGCTGGACAATTTCCATGTCAAAAGTTGTGACATCCATCAACCAAACACGGCTTGACAATTTAAAGTCCGCGCTAGACAGGTTTAGTGACGTAGATGGCTGCTGGGGAGGTTTTTGAGAATGTGAAATATGAGGATATAGAGTTCGCGTCGGTAACGTTGTGCAACGCTTGCTGTGAAAATTATCGAGTCAAACAGTCTTGATAAAGTTAGTCTCGTTGAAGACGTGAGGAAGGCATCTACTGCCAAAATCCTTTGTATGATGACATCCAAAGTGAATTGTCGTCAAGCTCTCAACCACAAACGGGAGCGTAGTAAATGCTGCGCTGATAGCCTTATGGCGATTGTTCTGATTGCCGCTGGTTCGAGCATCATGCAGAACAAAAGGATGGCTTAGAGCCAAGTATCGTGCCTCTGAACTTAAGGTCCGTTGAACAAGGTAACACCTCAGAAGGAGTGGTTACGAAAAAGTTTATGAGCTGATGTGCAGGCTATGGCAAATGTCTACAGCCATACGAAAATGGACCCAGCGAGTCCGGGAAAAGCTTGCCTACGGGTGGTGTGCAGGATAGTGAGCAAGTAATGACAGTAGAGTCTCTTGTGTGCAAGCACTGGTTCATGGGAAATAGTGCCACTTCTAGAAAGGTGCCAGTTCAGCTTGAGCAACTAAGCACAGAGGATCAGAATATTCTCCTCAGGTGTATCTCTTGATGTGCGTCCAAGAAAGCATGGGAGGTTTAAAATTTTGACATGCACATAGAGTGTCTGTAGAAACTGGCACTACAGCCATTGTAAAAAAAAAAATATTGTTTTTCTGCAGAGCGTTCCGCAAGTTCATAGATGATCTTCAACTTTAGATGAAGTATGTAATAAGAGGTCTTTTATCTCATTCGAACTAAGTTACGTATCCAACTACACCTGGTTTATCAGTGTCTCGCTTATGTGAGAGATGTTCTGTTACATGAAATGAGGGCCTACACTGATGCCTGTTTTGTGGGCTTACAAAAAAAATCGACATTACCCCAAGGCTTTTTGAACCAAACACTACATAACGGCTTCTTAGGCAGTCGTAACGATATTGACAAGTGCAAGAGATGGTGGCATTCGGATGGTGTTTATTTTTATTCTGTTTATGTTTGTACAGTTATGACAGCGTTTGGTTTGCTAGAATATTAGCGTGCGAACAGTCAACCCTGTTGTGTACAAATGGTGTTAGGACTTAAGCCTTCTTTTGCACGTGTGGTCGGGTGTATCAGACATCTTGTGAGTGTGTCTTCAGCGCTGTGTTGCAGCGTTTAGAAAAAGTTGTTTTTACCGTAACAATTTTCTTGTGTGTGTGTGTGTGTGGGGGGGGGGGGGGGGGGGGGGTGATTGTGATGAATGAAAAAAACGACGCCGACGACGACGAAGCGTGCACGCGCTTTTTCGCGAGTGGACCACGCATGTGAGCGATCCCGCCAAATCAGCTATGGCCCAGTGGCATTCCGAAGATGCGTCGTGCCACGATTGGGCCACGTATTGCGAGCACGTGGCGAAATGCTTCGTGAAGAGAGATGCGCCTAGTGAGCGGGAGACGGAAGACAGCAGGCCGACAATCAAGGCCCAAAGGAACGCGGCCGTCCATGGAGCTGCCGCCCGACCGTTGCCCTTGACTAAGGCGTTCGCCAGCACGAGTACTGCAGCTCGGAGCGTGGCGTGGCCTGCTGTGCTACCACTTGCCGCGAGCATTGCGGATCGCGTCCAAGTCGTCTCCTCGGTCAGCTGTTCGGCGGAGCACCGTTCGTGACCTGATTAATCGCCACATATGCGCCGAGCACTGCGGCTCGCGCGCGAGCTGTCCGCTGGGCAGGCTGACCGTTCCTGCAATGTGCACTGCGGCTCGGATGCAGTCTGACCGTTGAGCGGTCGTCGCCGGTGAAGCAAACCCAACATCAAGGCGTGTCCGACGTCGTCCCGTCATCGCCCCTCACTCCGGCAGCCTCTCGTCTCCTGTCCACGTACTGTGAGCTGTTTCGAACAGTGTTTCTCGAGCTCATAGCAACCTTAGTTCTTTTAGCATATTATGGGTGTCATATGCCTTAACATTCTGTCTGGATGTAGTTTGGATTTTTTATAAATGTAGTTTGCATTTTGCATCACGAGTTCGACTGCTTTTCTTGCCTCCTTTTCCTCATCGCGCGGCACGACAACAAAGTGTGACGAACGTCCTCGTAATTTTCTTTACAATGACTAACCACTGGCATCCTCAATTTGATAAACCACAAGAACGAAATGGCTGCGCGACTGGCCGCTCGAGGCACTTTGCGTATATTCGCGGGCTTCTTTCACGCTCGGAAAAACACAATTATGTAGCATGTATTGAGCAAGAGAAAGCTGTATCAGGAGTTTTTCATGTAGCTTTAGAATTTGCTCATTCACCCTTTTCATCTAATTATAATTTTCAGAAGTTTATTAACTAATTAAGACTAATTATGTAATTAGGCGGAATCCAAAAAAATTATCTTGAGTATCTTCCAACGACGGCAAACATTACCCTGGTTCTGTCCAGCTACGTGGCATTTGCATATTTTTAAATCTTGGTACATGATAGTTGGGACGACTGTTCCGTCCCGAATCGGCCGGGCGCATTCTTTGGTTGTTTCCATCGAGGCAGGCCCTTTCATCAGCGTCGCCCAGTTGGCGACAGTGCCCGACACAGACGGTCACGGTCAAACAAGCGCCCCAAATCGGCAGTGCGCATCGTTTGGTTGTTTCCCCCGATGCCACCCCCTTCATCAGTGGCCGCCTACCTTGCGACGCGGCCCGACACCGGCTGGTACGCGATGACAAAAAAGCTCACGCAGCGACCACAAACCGCCACCCTTCGTGGAAGTGGGGACCAACACGAAGGTCATTCTCCCGACCCTGGCAAGATGACCGTCACGGAGAGCAGGAAACCAAGTTGCCGACTTTCGTGGAAGGACTGTGAATCCCCTGTTTCCAGATTGCCTCTTCCTTGTTTCCGAGGGTGCAACATTAGAGGTGGAACTCTGTGAACAATACGACCCCTCTGATTGGCCGCACCAAGGTCATCAGATTCCCTAGTCGGGTCAACTAGGGAAGATGACTGCTTTATAAGCGGACACATTTGGTTCAGGGGGTGTCCTGACGTATTATCATCTGTGCTGAGATATGTAGTGAGGCAGTCAAAGTGCTCCTACATGGACTGGGCTACCATATTTGGATCCACTGTAAATGTGTAGAATAAACCCCTTTTTCTCTCGCTTCTATTCCTGGACGTACTCATCCCTATGGCTGAAGGATCACCGGCATAAACGCTACCCCGAGTCCCAACACAACCCTGTATATTTTCACGTAATTGAACGACAACAGCATACTTACAATGGAATGACTAAGGAATGACGTCGAAGAATCGACGACGGTGGTGTGACAACGACGACAAGTGTGGGATGTCGAAGTTAAATTGACGACGATGAAACAATAGCGACGGCATCACAATGAAGGTATGTGAACGAATGCACGACGACGACGTTATGACAACACAATGGCGACGATGGCGTGACAGTGAATATATCACGAAGCCCTACTCCGACATAGTGGTCCAAGTTGACTACCAGCTTGGCCCACTGCTTACGAGGTCTGTTACAAAAGTATCCGACCTTATTTTTTTGCGAACACCTGATGGATATGAAACAAGCGCGCTTGCATCAGCCGACCTCGAACCTTCGCGCGCATGCGCGAATTTTTTCCCGCCTGCCGATAGCGTCAGTCGCTGGGACGCAGCGTTTGAGTGAGGTAGTGCGCAGTGCTCTCGTCGGTTTTCTTATTGCAAGTAAAATAACGGAGCGACTGGAGCAGCGCTACTGCATCAAATTTTGCCAGAAACTCGGTGACAGAGAAGTGGAAACCATTTGGAAGATTCAGACAGCTTTCAGTGACGATGCTATGAGCAGCACAAATGACGAACTGACCAGGTCATTGCCGGAGTGAACGCTATGGTGATGCGGGACCGTCGTGTGACTATCCGAGAAATTGCGAAAGAGGTGGGCATCCGCACTTTTTCTGCACATTCCATTATGACCGAAGATTTGGCCATGAAGAGAGTTGCGGCGAAATTTGTGCCGAAGATGCTCACGGTGGAGCAAAAGCAACTTCGTGTTGAAGTCTCACAGGACATTCTGGATTCCACAAACAGTGACCCCGACTTCATGAACACCATTATCACTGGTGACGAGTCTTGGGTGTACGGGTATGACCCGGAAACCAAATCTCAGTGTAAATACCGGCTTGCTACCCTGTACTGGGGAAAGGGGTAAAGGGAATGAAAGGTGATAGAAGAAGCAAAACAAAATAATAAAAAAATAATGAATAAAATAAAAATGTCACAGTTTCGCCCTAAGGGTGAAGCAATGAATGCGATAGCAACACAGCAATGTCATACGAAGTAAGGTGAGCGGCTTTGGTAGCAACAACACGCAGAACTGTTGTCGACGCCATCGGCGTTTTGCCCGCGTTAGCTCAAAATGCGTGCGGCGTTGGTGACTGTTGCTGGAGCCTCTGATATAAATAGGCACTTGGTGCCGCAGCTAAACGTCGGCTCCCTTCCCTCCCCCTCCCCCACGGACTCTCGCGCGTCTGAAGAAGGCGCGTTTGCTCTACATATATGGTGATTGTAAAGGAGAAAAGAGACGCCTACTTCTGCAGCCCTTAAGCGAGCACGGCGCAGAACGCGCGTTTGTTCTCCGCCGTGCGTTCACTCCCCGTGAAAGACGCGCCCCTCGCGCCCTTTCACTCGCACATACAGCGTTCGGCGCGCGGCGACGATTTCATCTCCAAATGACATCATACGGAACCTCACGGCGACGGCGACGGCGACGCCGACGGCAGAAATCTGCTTTTGAGTGTCCATATAATTGCTATCGCAATAAAATAAATAAATAAAATAAAATAAAGTTCGCACAATAACTTGGCAAGTGAGTGGCATAGTAAAGTGGGACGATATGTCGCACATAGCCGAAGCAACGGAAGTGTAATTATGACCACTATACAGATGTTAAGTAAACGTGACTTCATAAATAGGGTGTGCTGCTGCGTTGCTCGAATACTTATCGCATTGCGATCGACAGTCATCAGAGCTGAGTTCTGCCGTAACTTTTTATTTTTCTTACTAGCTGTCTACTCTTCTCTTCTTTATAGCGTCATTTTCACCCCTACGTACTTAACACCCGTTCAGGGTAACAAACGGGAGAGTTGATACTGGTTAAACTTCCTGAATTTCCTTTCTCTCTCTGGTCTCCATCTTTCTCTTTCCTTACACGCCATTAACTTATTTTATTTTATTACATCGCTATTAACTTATTTTATGTTCACTGCAGGACGAAGGCCTTTCCCAGCGAGCTTCAGTTGCCCCTGTATTGCGTCAGCCGACTGGGTCCTATATGCCTGCAAATTTCATTATTTCAACCCATGACCCAAGATTATTTGCCGTCCTCGACTGCGCTTCCCCTCCCTCGGCACCCGTTCTGTAACTAATAGACCACGGGTTCTCCGCTCTGCGCACATCACGTGCTCAACTCCCCTAATTCTTCGCAATCCCGACGAGAATACGAGCTACACACGTCGGCTCATCTATAAATCTCTCTTCCATTTTATTCACGTTACACCAACCACTTACCATTACTGCGCTCATTGCGCGGTTTCAATTATTTCTTGCGAGCTCTTATGCTATAAGTTCTTGCTCATGGGGTTAGTTATAGCGCTCGTAGAATGCACTCCATGGCTGTAATCTACTTTTCTTTTCATTGATAACGATGAGCTGCCATTCCCGACGTATGAGTCCCGTCTCATTTCTCTTTGCCTGCAGGTTTCCTTCTAATACTAAGCGTTACTTATACTAAATAAACGCAACACTTGGCTGTACGTTAGACAGAATATGAAATATGGTCTTAACTGTGCTCATAATTGCTGTGTGTTCTACTCTTATACTTCCTGTACCATAGAAAGATAAATTACCGTGCGGCGTAATTAATTACGTACCACTATGTCGACATCACGAGACAAAACTGTTTTACCCGCTCATATATATGCCACCGCTTGAGTCACGCACGTTGCGTTTGCCGCAGCGGTCGTGCTTTATATTAGTCCCACAGTAAGGCATTTCATTTCTCGTATAGTTCCGTTCCAAGTAGGCCTACTCTGGTCGTCTATTTTAAGCGGCATTTGCCGTCTCCCCTTCTCCCGTTGAACAATGCGTTCACCCTACACGAGCGCGATGCCGCTTTCGATGCATTCGGAGCGGCAGAAACTGTATGCACACGTGCTCGACCAGCGCTCACGGCACCGGCGATGCCTGACCCTGACCCGCTGATATAGAGCGTATATACAGTAGTACATTCGCCGACAGGTACGGTGGCGAAACGATCCCGCCGAGTGCATTGCGCCCACGGCGACGGACGTGGCTTGCGTTTCAATCGACTCGACCGGCTAACGGGGATGGCTCCGCAAACTCGCCCCTGGGATACGGCTGTTGGTAAAAAAATGTAATAGTAATAAAGGGAGAAGAGATAGTGAAATCTTATATGCGGTTCACGGCATTCCGTCCGATAAACGTTACGGAGAAGTCAAAGAAAGAACTAAAATGAGGGTTGAATTTCGAGCTGTTTATCTTCTTCTCAACTTTTTTTTTTCTTTTTTTTACGGTATTTTCTTTTTTTTTTTTCCTTTTTTTTTGTACTGCACCGTTTGACGAGCTATGCGTGATCGAGGCGTCGTCTTTCCGCGTTTGCGTGTGCCGTCATGCCTTCAGCGTTGCGGTACGGTAGAACGTGACTGGGAAACGCAATCGTGCGCTTTTTTTTCCCCCTGACTATTGGAGAACGAGCACTCGTCAGCGAACTCTCTCTCGTTTGCCAATAGGAAAGGGGCAGGCAGTACACAGCACGGGGAGATTCTGCAGACGTTCCGCGTGATCTCTGCGCCGTGCAGCTACCGTTTTTCCGGTGCTTGCGCAAGGAATCGAATGGCAGCCCTTGGCATATACGACGGGAGCGGCAATGAGGATGCTTACGGGAGACATTTTTCTCTTTTGGGAATCTGAATGGAGGTTTATCGACTCAAGCGCCCTACACAGATTTACGGGTGTTTTCAACACTTCCGTGCGAGACAAGTCAATTAATATTCGCACCTTCGATGCTTTTGTCGGAGTCAATCGCCTTATAGCTATAGCTTATAACATTCGGAGAAATCGACAAAGAGAGAGAGAGTGAGAGAGAAAAAACAATGATGCAGCAGTCGTAACGGTCGGTGTCATGACCTAGGCTACTGATGAGGAAATGCTTCGCTAACCATTACCGGGTATCTCGGTATCTGCTATGATAAAACCCTAAGCAAAGATAGACAAAACAGTTTAAGATGGGTACGCCTATTCGAGCTGCGCGGTTGCCAGTGTTTGATCCAGTGGCCGTGGTTTGGCAATCCACTTATATTTCTGGCATGCCAGCTAATGTTATCTTTACGCGAGGTGGTAATGGTAAACAACTGTGAGAGAAGATTGAACACTGTAGTATTTTCATCGCACGCAGATTCAATTCAATGATTCAATCATTCATTCACTTCTTTGATCTGCTGTTTGCTTGTTTGTTGTTTGTTGCTTGTTTACTTACGCAATTTATTCATTCGTTCATTCCGGTCTTCGTTCTGTATATTGTGTTTGTATGCTGTCATTGCCTCAAGATCACAGCTTAAAATATATTTCCGGCTCTACAAGCTTCCTAAGGATATATATGCGAACAAATATTATACGGATATATGCGGATATATATATACGACTTCTCCATAGGAATCTCTTGGTATCGTGCCTCTTAGGTATAAAAGGCAGAAGCATTTATTTTATTGCGATAGCAATTATATGTACATTTCAAAGCGGATTTCTGCCGTCGCCGTCGCCGTGAGATTCCGTATGACGTCAACGGCGATGAAATCGTCGCCGTAGTAGTAAGTGGTTCTTGAGGGAAAGGGAAAGGTTGGCGCTATCTTCTGCAGCCCTTGAGGGAGCACGGCTCAGCGCCAAACCCGCTCCCGACGCTGTATGTGCGAGTGAAAGGGCACGAGGGACGCGCGCTTTGACGGGGATCAAACGCACGTCGGAAAGCAAACGCGCGTTCTGCGCCGTGCTCCCTGAAGGGCTGCAGAATTAAACGTCTCTTTCCTCCTTTACAATCACCATATATAGAGAGAAAACGCGACTTCCGTCGCGCGAAAGGACGTGGGGGGACGGGAGGGAGGGAGGGGAGGCGACGTTTAGCTGCGGCACTAAATGCGTATTTATATAAAAACGTTGCGAGGTGAGAAGGTCGGTAAGATTTCCGACGCTGCTCGACGAGTGTCCCATTCTGATCTCGTCGAAAACCACCGAGCCGCCCCTAGAGGCACCGGCAACAGTCACCAACGCCGCGCGCGTTCCGGGCGAACGCGGGCAAAACGCCGACGGCGTCGACAACAGTTCTGCGCGTTGCTGGTGCTCCTGCATGTCCAAATTTATACAGCCGATAAAACTACTATCCTTACTCCGTATAGCTCTCTACTAATTTGCTATCGCAATTGGTGCTTCGCCTTTCGGGTGAAACTGCGACAATTCTTTTTTCTATACTTATGATGGTACGGATGCGAAAATGACGAGTGAGTGAGTACGAACTTTATTGAGGTCCTGAGGAGAAAGAATTAAAGCGGGGCCAGAGGCCCCGCCGATCAATCCGGTGGCTCCACCCAGGTCGGGGCCGGTAAACAGAGTCCTTCGGCGAAGGCCCGGGCCCTCTGGACAGCCTTGAGCTGAGCGATGAGCTGTGTGCTTCTGAGCGCTGAGTCCCAGGAGGACAGGTCAGGAAAGTCCGTGCCCGCGTTGGCAGGGCACAGCCAGAGCATGTGTTCGAAGTTGTATTCGTGGCCGCAGTGTGGGCATGCAGTAGAAAGGTCAGGATTGATCCTGCTCGAGAAAGTTGTTTATATGGCACAGTTTTGTCCACATCCATGTCTTCTTTAAAACTCTATAATAACATTTGAATTTCACTAATGCAGTGTTATTATATATATATATATATCACGTATAAGAATCAGTGGTTTGCCGCAAAAAATGCCCTGACGAGTACGGAGCGCAGTGTATCTGAGGGCTGGTCGAGTGCAGTCAACTCTCAATCTCGAGCCACGTGCACGCCTGAAACGCGGAAAGTTTATCATTTAGTATGGCACTTTATTTCCGTAATTTTTGCTAACTGCGCATATAACCGCGCGTGGCAGATTATACAGCCATACACACAGATGTTAAGGCCTTTGAACTCTAGAAAGGAGCCGAAAATGTATGTATGTATGTATGTATGTATGTATGTATGTATGTATGTATGTATGTATGTATGTATGTATGTATGTATGTATGTATGTATGTATGTATGTATGTATGTATGTATGTATGTATGTATGTATGCCGGAGGTCAACGTACAAAACTGAAGCATTTTCGCCTAACAGGAATGCAGGAAACCGCAGCCCTACTTCCGGAAATAAATTACATGCAACTCTCGAGATGCTGTCAATTGCCTGTAGCCAGAAGAGCAAAATGAAAGCAACAACTGAAAGCCCCAACTGTTCCTGCCTCTTCCGCAAAACCATGCAGTAGGAAACACGCATGTTGTATTAACTTATTTTCAATCATGTGAGAACATAGATACTCTAACGCATTGCGAGAAGGTCAGCTACTCTTGCTCGAATCAGTCAAACAACATCTGACCGAACCAACGAACATCTGACCCAAATGCCTGCAACCACTGAAAGTGATCGAACAGACTGTGGAAGCAGGAAAAGAAAAGAGAAAAATAACTGTTCTCTTTAATTTAAATATTGGAATTGCGAGGAAATGGTAAATGAAAGCCTACTAAATATCAGACAAGTTACAGCACAGCAGGGAGCCGAACCCACATCTTTCATATTACGCACGCGATGATCTGCCACTGAGGTACCGTGACAACGGCCGTCCCTCCGTCCGCTTTCTTTGCTATTATGTTTAGTACATCTATCGATGAGAATGTTAGCCAGCGCCACTCAATGTAATAACGGCGGATGCTGAATACACTTTCAACTGCAGGCGTGACGTAGTACGTCAAATTAGAAGCGCGTAAATGTCTGCTATACCCTCGTACACTACTTCCATGGCGTGGAGGCTGCGAAAGTCGAAATCGTCACAGCGCAATGAGCGAGAAGAATAAAGGAAGCCGAGGAGCTTGGTTTTATTGCGATAGCAATTATATGGACACTTCAACCGGATTTCTGCCGTCGGCGTCGCCGTCGCCGTTGCCGTCGCCGTCGCCGTCGCCGTGAGGTTCCCTATAGATAAAACCTTCGCCGCGCGCCGTATGCCCGAGCGGAAGCGTGCGGGGACGCGCGCTATCGCGGAGAGCGAACGCACTCAATCTCCCACGCGCAAGCAAGGATGCGGGAAGCCAGCGCCGGAGCGAGCGGGGGGGGGGGGGAGGGGGGGCGCACTTCTACTCTGCGAACAACCGCGCTCGGCGCTCGCTCGCACCGTCGCTTATCTCCACACGGCTCTGAGCCTTTATGCGCCGTGCATTCGCCGCTCAGTTTCCGTTGAAGCGATAGACCGCACGTACCTTCGCCCGTTGCTGCGGCGTATGCGCTTGCTGCCAGCGTTTTGACAGTCGTTGTCTGCAGTCATTCAGTGTGATCTATTCATGTTTGTTTGTGCGTGCAAACACCACGCTTGTTCAATCAGTTAGTAATAGTCGGGCCACATTTTCCAACGCACGCAACACATGCAATGCTGCCCGGGTCGGCAGTGCAGCGCTACAGGTATGTCCCTTCGCATGCGCTGCCCACGGGAAGCGCTTCTCATCAACACCACCGTTTCACACGCGCCTTCTCGTGGTCATCGAGTCTCTCTTCATGTCGGTCTACTTACGCCGCAGCACACCTGCTTACTTAATCAGCTCATGCTTACTACAATTCATATTGCTACCAAAGCCGCTCACCTTACTTCGTATGTCATTGCTGTGTTGCTATCGCATTCATTGCTTCGCCCTTAGGGCGAAACTGTGACATTTTTTGCTATAGTAAAACTACATGAAACCAGCAGATGTTGGATTCAAAGAAAGCATGGTAAAAATTAATTGTTCTTTTTCATTAAAATGTATAAAGATGATAAGGAAAAGGCACGGTATGCTCTCGGGTGCAACCATTCGTAGAATGTCGTCGAAACGATTTTGATAGGGCGCTTTGCGATGCCTGCGACGACTCGTTTAGCGAATGTCGAGCACTCCGTCATTAAGTGGAGTGTGTTGGCCGTGGCTCCGCTCTTGCACTTGAGAGATTTTCCGATCACCTCCTGCCTGAGTAGCTCTGCCGAACTACTCGGGAACCCCGAACGACAAACTGGACGAGGAAATCCGAGAGTCTTCAGAGTGCGAGCAATGCTTCAAAGACTTCGGACCTCTTCGGCTCCAGGAGCAGGCCGAATTATAAACAAATCACTAAGTAACTTATATGATGCCTAAATCGAAGCAGTTACTAAATAGTTTAACGAATGTTGAGGAAGAGGGGAACTCCCCTCATCCTGGAGGCATGCAAAGGCCGTCTTCTTTCCGAAACAAGGAAAGAAGCTTGACTTGCAGAACCTCAGGCCCATATATCTCACCTCCTGCTTAGGAAAAGTGCTCGAGCACGTAATTTTAAGCAGGCTACAGAGCCACATGGATGACAAGAATTAATTCTCGAACACCATGATAAGCATTGTGTATAACTTACATACATACCATACCATGATAAGCTTTAGAACAAATCTATCAACACAAGACATCATGCTAAGACTTTCAGAAAAGGTATTACATCCTATTCACAGGAAAAGAAGTAGAGCTGTCTTAGCCCTAGATCTAACAAAAGCCTTTGACAACATTAAGACTGAGACAATCATGTTTGTATTGGAGAAACTCAATTTCGGGCACAAAACATACAACTATATCAAAGAATTCCTCTCCGACAGGACTGCCAAACTCCAACTAGGCTCCGTGGCATCTTCCATTTTGCAACTAGGCAGCAAAGGAACCCCACAGGGATCAGTACTATCCCCTTTCCTATTTAACATCTCTCTTATAGGGCTAGCTACGCACTTAGCACAATCCCAGGTTTGAGGCACTCACTATACGCTGACGATATCACCCTCAGGGCTAATACCGGAAGTGATAGTGAGATAGAGGGAACACTACAAGCAGGAGCAGACCGAGTGTCATATCATGCGAATCAAATAGGTCAATCATGCTCCCCCCAAAAGTCAGAACTTCTGATTATAAGGGCTCAACCACAAGCAAGTACATCTCACCCGGACATCATGGTGATGGTAGATGGCACGTACGTACAAGAGGTGCAGACACTTAGAATCCTGGTGATGCACGTACAAAAGAACCGAAAGAAAGCAGTCACCTTGAGCAAAATCATTGGATGCGTTAGCCAAAAAAAGCAGACTAATTTTAAGCGAGTACTCGCTACTTAACAAACAAGCATAACGGCATGAAGGAAGCGGATCTCAGGCAACTTGTCCAAGCCTTCGTCCTGAGCCGCATAGTATATTCCCTTCCTTACCTGCACATCCACCCGGTTGAAAAGAAGAAAATCGATTGCTTAATTAGACAATCATACAAATCAGCCCTTCACCTCCCTAGATACACGGCTAATGAGAAGCTCCTAGAATTTGGAATTCACAATACCCTAGAGGAGCTGGTCGAGACACACAGGCTAGCGCAGCTGGAGAGGCTATCAAAAACTGAAGTAGGAAGACATGTACTGGAGGATCTGGGGATTCGATATGGATCCACACACACTTAAATATACAAACTTCCCCCAATGTACCACATAAATTTAAGGATAGACCCAATACCAAAAAACATGCATCTTGCACATCCCAAGGACAGGAGAGCAAGAGCTAAAACTCTACATAAACACTACTCGGGTCTGCAGGATATAGTCTACGCCGACGTTGCGCAATACGCAAGTCGAGATGCCTTCTCTATATCATAGTCAACAATCGAGGTCAGGCCCACTTCTCAGCAACAATTAGTTGCATGCATGCAGAGGAAGCAGGAGACGCAGCTATATATAGCTCTGGCTATAAATGGCGCCACCGCGGAAATCATTTTTAGCGATTTCAAAAACGCAGTTCGAAACTTTGCCACTGGCATAATCCACAAACCGGCCCTGCAAATTTAAACAAATGTCCACCACCTGACCGCCAGATTCAAATCATCTGAGTCCCGGCACATTCCTCGCACCCAGGAAATGAGGCTGCCCACAATTATGCCCGAGGTTTCGTCAGCCGGGCGTTGGTAGGCCTCGACCTGGGTTCAGTGAGGGATCGCATGGTGACGTTCCACGAAATTACTATGCACTACCGCGAAGGGAGACAAAAATACCCTCCTCCACATAAATCATTGGACAAACTGCAACAGGTGACCTGGAGACAGTTTCAGTCTGGCTCTTTTGCCAACCCTTACAAGTATTCGTAATAAATCCGGGTTCTTTCTCAACTAAATGGAAAATCTGCGACGCCCATAAAGCGGACCTGACACATATATTGAGCAACGGCCCCGGGCTAAAGCTTAGGGTGGAACCCCAACTTAATAACACTTCGGACTGGGAGGTAGCCGTGTCCAGCTCGGATCACGCGGTCCATCTGCGGACCGTCAACTGGGCCTTGAAAGTCGCCGAAAGTCAATGGCTTACGGCCATCTCACGCCGCCTGGCAGAAGAAGGAACCCAATAATTCAAATAACTCTAACAACTGACGAAAATAAAGTTTTTCCTCCTCCTCCTCCGACTACCTCTTGCAGCTACTGTTGAAGCGCCTGAAGGTGATCGATGTGCGTGCGTGCATGCGTGCGTGCGTGCGTGCGTAGGTCAATCAGGAAATGCACGTGTGTGTGTGTGTGCGTGCGTGCGTGAGTGCGTGCGTATGCATGCGCGAAGTTAGTCCAAATGTGGCCATTAGGGGTTGTGGTCCGGTTTTAGTACATTAACAACTTAATGCTCCGCCGAACCCAAGGCGCAACCACAGACCAAGGCATTGGCCAATCTTCAATTCGCGTTCAAGTGCGACGGAAGAAAGTGGTGTAGCTGTCGTGCGCCTGGCTACTGAGAATTAGGACGTCAACCTGGGAGCAACGTACGCAGCCGTTTCATTCTGCAACTGTCTCCACGTCGCCTGTTGCAGTTTGTCCAGTGATTTATGTGGACGAGGGTATTTTGCCTCCCTACGAGTATTTTAACCAACTACAGCTTATACTTCTGCTACGCCTACGCGAAAAGGTATCTCTCTCTCATGTTGTGAAAGCATCTGTGTACGAGAGCTGCGCGCGCGCACCCTCGACACATGTTGCTCTGAGTTCAAGGTGCCAGACCCGCTGAACAATTCTGCTGCGGCTCGTGACACAGCTGGTCTCAATGGTTTTCGGATCAGGGTTGTGTGACACCCGACACAAAATTTGGGTAACCCTTTCGAGGAGCGGTATGCTTGCTCGACAAAAAAAACATTGCTTCGTAGCCAATGGTTCCTCCAGAATTGAGGGCTGGTCATTATGTGGTAAGAGAGAGATAAATGAGACGCGAAAGGCAGGGAGGTTAACCGCAAGATATATATCCAGTTTGCTACTCTGCACTGGGGAAGGGTTAAGGGGGGACAGAAAGATAAATAAAAATGCACACACATAGAAAGGAAAATGAATTAGCACGTAGGCAGTATAAAGGACGACACGACGGTCGCCATATTGGACGACCATAGCAAGCAGTAAAACTGCGGATATTCCCAGCCATGGGCGCACTGTACTGGGAATGCACTGGGAATACATACTGAATCCTAGGCTGACGTTTCGGTTTGGCATCCGTGGCAGTGCCATGCAGTTTTATTCTAGCACAGTAAGCACATTCATACTCGTACTAAAAAAATAAAACAAATTCGACTCGCGTTATTTTATCAATGTGGACTTTCAACCGCGCAACGCCGGAATCTGCCAACTGTCTTAATAGTTAGCCAATAGATGTCAACAATTTCCTCTTATTATTGCGCATAGCCTGATTACAATAATTCAACATTTATAATAGAGGAATAAGTTAGTGTAGATATACAACTTCAACTGGATGTTCAAACACTTGACGGGTAATGTGAATGATGTGGTTAGGAAACGAGTAAGTGCATCGAGAAAGAACTATTTCATTCCCTTAAAGGGTACTGTGAGACATGGCAGCAAATTAACGTATATTTCCCCGCCAGTTTTGCGTATTTTGTTGACCATCGCCGATAGTGTAGCGTTCTATTTTGCCACAAAACTATTAGGAAACGGCCAGATTTGGCGACAGCTCATGACGGGACGACCTATTGTACAAACAATTTCGCACGCAGGAGCGAATGTTCCTGACTGAGAAGTGCTTTTGGAATGTTAGCGACGTTAAAAGACGAAGCCGTTTTCATATAAGTCATGAACATAATACACCATAAACAAAACGCACAGTAATGATCACCCTCATCATCACTCTATTTTTGTGTCCACTTCAAGACGAAGGGCTCTCCCAATTACTTCCAACTGCCCCTGCCAAGCGCTAACAGATCCTAACTTGCAGCTGCAAATTTCCTATTTTCATCATCTCAACTGATTTGCTGCCTTTTTCGACTGCGCATCCCTTCCCTTGGCCCCCATTCTGTAACAATTATGGTCCACCAATTATCTGCCCTACGCATTACACCTTCTGCCAAGCTCCATTTATTTCTGTTACGTCAACTAGAATATCGGCTATCTCCGTTTGCTCTCATATCCACACCGCTCTCTTCCCGTCTCTTAACGTTACGCCTAAACTTTTTCGTTCCATTGCTCTTTGCGCGGTCCTTAACTTGTTCTCGAGCTTCTTCGTTAATCTCCAAGTTTCTTCCCCATATGTTCGCACATGTAGAATGCAATTATTGCCCGCTTTTATTTTCAATGACAGTGGTAAGCTCCCAGTCAGGATTTGGTAATACCTGCCGTATGCTCTCCAAACGGTCTTTATTCTTCTGTAAGTTTACTTCTCATGATTATGGTCCCCTGTGAGCAATTGACCTAGATAAACGTACTTCTGCACAGACTCTAGAAGCTGACTAGCGATCATGAATTCTTGTTTCCTTGCCAGGCTATTGAATATTCTTTGTCTTCTGCATTTTAATCTTCAACCCTACTCTTGCACTTTCTCGGTAATATCCTCAATCATTTGTTGTAATGCATCCCCAGTGTTGCTGAACAGGACAGAGAGTGTGTCTCCTTGCCTGACCCTTTCTTGAGAAGAATTAAAGTAGCTGTGGAGTCTTTGCAGATATTCACGTCTTGAAGATACTAACGTGTGACTCCTGCACTCCTTGATTACGCAATGCCTCCATGACTCCTAGTATATGTACTGAATCAAATGTTCTTTTATAATCTATAAAAGCCACATAGAGAGGTTGATTGTATTCCGCAGATTTATCAATTACATGATTGATGACATGGATGTGATCTATTGCAGAATATCCCTACCCGAAGCCAACCTCTTCTCTTGGTTGATTGAAGTCAAGTGTTGTCCTGATTATATTGGAAGTTATCTTGGTGAATGTTTTATACAATTCTCAAAGCAAGCTAGTGTGCCTACAATTCTTCGGTTCTCTAACGTCTTCCTTCTTAAGGTCCAACCGCATGCATGCGATATTCAAGCGACAGCGACAAGCGACGCGACAGGCATACCCTGTCGCGCTGTCGTGTCGCGGCGTGGAGCAACCACATGAACGCGACATCGCGAAAAAGAGTAGCGACGGATTTACACTGTTGTGCAAATAAATGTTATCGTGCGCGCGTAAAGAAATCTCAATTTTATCAAAAGGTCAACGTTTTATGTAGATCTAGCTAAAATATGCTATTATCCATCCCCAGTGGAAATTCATCCCATGCCGCCAGATGATGATGATGATGATTTATTGGCATCCCCTTTGAAACGGGGCGGCGACAAATGCCGTGGCGCCATCGTAAAATGCCGTGGCGCCATCTGGTAAGTAAAACTTAAAACACTTTCTCGGCTCTCGGTGGCGTCTCAGGCCTAACAGCGGCAAAACAAACAACCGATATCAATAATAACGACAAGAGAGCGCCGATACTTGGTCCTCAGCTAGCGATGAGGTGAAGCGATGACTGATTGTACTATTTATTTTTTGCTGTCACAGCAGAGAGCAAGTTGCAAGAGCGAATTCAGATCGAAGCGGGCAGAATGATTGCTGCCATGTTGTTGCGCAATCGCTGTCCCCAGAGGATGTCGTCGGGCAACAAGCGATATTTTCTCCCTGGCCAGAAACCGGCGACGCGACCAGCGACAGCGACGGATCGCCCTCCGCGACGGCAAAACCTGTCGCTCGTCGCCGTCACTTGTCGCTGTCGCTCGAAAATCGCGTGCATGCGGTTGCGCCTTTATGGATTAGAATAACGTTGTGATTTTTCTAGCTCAGGCTCTGTTACACTAAATATCGTGAGGCATTGCGTATAAAGTGCTGCAAGTTTTTCAAGCATAATATATCCTCTATCTTTCAATAAATCAACTGTTCTTCCATCTTCTCCTGCTGCTTTTCCCCGCGACATGTATTGCTAGGTCCTTCTAACTTCGTCGCTAGTTAAAGAAGGAGCATCTGTACCCTCTTCATCACTACTTCCAATGAAAGTTGTGTGGCTGCTCTGGATACTGCATAGGTAAGTATAGAATTCTTCTGTTTTTACTGTATCATTGAAATTGTTCATGGCATTACCCTGTTTATCTTGCCCTGCATAGATCTTGCCCTGTCTTATGCCAAGTTTTCTTCTCACTGATTTCATGCAGCGGCCATTTTTTGCTGCTTCCTCAATTTTGCGCACATTATAATTTTGAATAATGCTTACTTTCTTCTTTATCAGCTTTGACAATTCAGCGAATGCTATCTGATCCGTTGAGTTAGACACTTTCGTACTTCGTCGTTTCTTTATTACTCCCTTTGTTACTTGGGAGAGCTTACCTACTGGGCGGTCTTCGAGTTGCGCCTGCGCCGACAGCGGCCGATCGTCCAGTCGTCGCAATGCGATAGATAATGTTTGTCTTTGCTACAGAAATCCACGACAGGTGGAACAATAAATGTTCGGTGTTCTCTTCGCTGCCGCAGACGTCGCACGCAGCCCTCTCGGTCATTCCGGTGAATGTAGTGTAAGCCTTCGTGAAAGACACTCCCAGCCACAGCTTCATCATCATCATCATCAGCCTATATTTATGTCCACTGCAGGACGAAGGCCTCTCCCTGCGATCTCCAATTACCCCTGTCTTGCGCTAGCGTATTCCAACTTGCGCCTGCGAATTTCCTAACCTCATCATCCCACCTGACTTTCTGCCGTCCTCGACTGCGCTTCCCTTCTCTTGGTATCCATTCTGTAACCCTAATGGTCCACCGGTTATCCATCCTACGCATTACATGGCCTGCCCAGCTCCATTTCTTCCGCTTAATGTCAACTAGAATATCGTCTACCCCCGTTTGTTCTCTGATCCACACCGCTCTCTTCCTGTCTCTTAACGTTACTCCTAAGATTTTTCGTTCCATTGCTCTTTGTGCGGTCCTTAACTTGTTCTCGAGCTTCTTTGTTAACCTCCAAGTTTCTGCCCCGTATGTTAGCACCGGTAGAATGCAATGATTGTACACTTTTCTTTTCAACGACAGTGGTAAGCTCCCAGTCAGGATTTGGCAATGCCTGCCGTATGCACTCCAACCTAATTTTATTCTTCTGTAAATTTCTTTCTCATGATCAGGGTCCCCTGTGAGTAATTGACCTAGATAAACATATTCCTTTACAGATTCTAGAGGCTGACTGGCGATCCTGAATTCTTGTTCCCTTGCCAGGCTATTGAACATTATCTTTGTCTTCTGCATATTCATCTTCAACCCAATTCTTGCACTTTCTCGATGAAGGTCCTCAATCATTTGTTGTAATTCATCTCCCTTGTTGCTCAATAGGACAATGTCATCTGCAAACCGAAGGTTGCTGAGATATTCGCCATCGATCCTCACTCCTAATCCTTCCCATTCTAAGAGCTTGAATACTTCTTCTAAGCATGCAGTGAATAGCATTGGAGAGATTGTGTCTCCTTGCCTGACCCCTTTCTTGATAGGTATCTTTCTACTTTTCTTGTGGAGAACCAAGGTAGCTGTGGAATCCTTGTAGATATTTGCCAAGATATTCACGTATGCCTCCTCCACTCCTTGATTACGCAATGCCTCTATGACTGCTGATATCTCTACCGAATCGAATGCCTTTTCATAATATATGAAAGCCATATAGAGAGGTTGATTGTACTCCGCAGATTTCTCGATTACCTGATTGATGGCATGGATATGGTCCATCGTAGAATATCTCTTCCTGAAGCCAGCCTGTTCTCTTGGTTGACTGAAGTCAAGTGTTGTCCTGATTCTATTGGAAATTATCTTGGTGAATATTTTATACAATACTGAAAGCAAGCTAATGGGTCTGTAATTCTTCAATTCTTTAACGTCTCCCTTCTTATGGATAAGTATAATGTTGGCGTTCTTCCAGCTCTCTGGTACACTTGAAGTTGTGAGGCATTGCGTATAAAGGGCCGCAAGGTTTTCAAGCATGATATCTCCTCCATCTTTGATTAAATCTACTGTTATTCCATCTTCTCCAGGCGCTTTTCCCCTGGTCATGTCTTTCAAGGCCCTTTTAACTTCATCGCTATAGTTATAGAAGGAGCTTCTGTATCCGGTTCATGACTATTTCGAATGGAAGAAGCTTGGCTGTTTTGGCTACTGTACAGGTCAGTATAGAATTCTTCTGCTGCTTTTACTATGTCATCGAAATTGCTGATGATATTACCATGCTTATCTTTCAGTGCGTACATCTTGCCTTGTCCTATGCCTAGTTTTCTTCTTACTGATTTCATGCTGCGTCCATATTTTACGGCTTCCTCAATTTTTCCCACGTTATAATTTCGAATATCCCTCACTTTCTTCTTGTTGATCAGTTTTGACAGTTCAGCGAATTCTATCTGATCTCTTGAGTTGGACACTTTCATGTTTTGTCGTTTCTTTATTAGGTCCTTTGTTTCTTGGGAGAGCTTCCCTCCAGGTTGCTTTGGTGCCTTACCTCCCACTTCAATTGCTGCTTCTGAGATCAGCCTAGTTACGGTTTCATTCATTAGCTCTATGTTATCTTCATCTTCCTGTTCTAAAGCTGCATATTTGTTTGCGAGCACCAGCCTGAATTGGTCTGCTTTTACCCTTACTGCCTCTAGGTTGGCCTGTTTCCTCTTGACTAATTTCACTCTCTCTCTCTCTTCAAATTGAGAGAAATCCTAGACCTCACTAACCTATGGTCACTGCACTTAACCTTACCTAACACTTCTACATCCTGCACTATGCTTGGATCGTCAGAGAGTATGAAATCTATTTCATTCCTTGTTTCTCCATTAGGGCTTTTCCAGGTCCACTTCCTGTTGCTGCGCTTCCTGAAGAAGGTATTCATTATTCGGAGCCTATTCCTTTCCGCGAATTCTACTAACATCTCTCCTCTTGCATTCCTAGAATCGATGCCGTAGTTGCCAATGGCTTGCTCACCAACCTGCTTTTTCCCCACTTTTGCATTGAAGTCGCCCATGACTAAAGTATACTGAGTTTGCACCTTTCTCATTGCTAGTTCAACATCTTCATAAAACTGTTCTATTTCTTCTTCATCGTGACTAGAGGTTGGGGCATAGGCTTGTACTACCTTCATTTTGTACCTCCTATTCAGCTTTATTATGACGACTGCTACCCTTTCATTAATGCTGTAGAATTCATCAATGTTGCCCGCTACGTTGTTATGCACTAGAAATCCTACCCCGGATTCTTTCTTATCTGGAAGACCTCTGTAGCAGAGGACGTGGCCGTTAGTCAGTACTGTGTAAGCCTCACCAGTTCTTCTAACCTCACTAAGGCCAATAATATCCCAGGAAATTCCTGATAATTCTTCAAATAGTCCTGCTAAGCTAGCCTCACTCGAGAGGGTGCGCGTGTTGAACGTTGCCAGGTTCAGTTTCCATTGGCGGCCTGCCTTGACCCAGAGATTCTTAGCACCCTCTGCCGCGTAGCAGGTCTGACCGCCGCCTTGGTCAGGTGCTCCGCAGCCACTGGGAACTGAGGGCCATGGGTTAATTGTCGGAGTCACGAGGGAGGTAGTGGCCGAATACTGCACCAGGGAGGCCAATTCCTGTTCTGGTGAGGGAGTGACTTTGATGAAGCTTAGTGGGCCTGCCTAGTTTGGTTGCACCTGAACTAGTATAGCCCCACTAGCTCTCGGCAATATGTATTTTTTTTTCTTTGCCGGTGTCAGGCACCACTCCATGCCTGAAAATGTAGTGGAATGGAGCAGGATTCGAACTTACGACCTTCAGATTTGAAGTCGGGTGTTCTACCTCTACTCCACGCCACCACGTGCCAGCCATATAAGCCACAGCTTATATGGAAGCAAAGCATCACGTCCATAAAGCCATGGTGGAGGTCGACGCTGAAGCGAAGGGTTCAGTTCGTGTACACCCTGGTGCGCCTTTATTTGAGGTGTTCCACCGCGTAAAAGACTGCTTGTGTGCCAGGGGACGAAGCTTCGTTCGTCAGCCTACCAGGCTGTGAAGGCCTTTCTTCAAGGCGACTGGCCTGTGTAAACACCATTGACTTGATGCGGCCCTCCGCGCGCGTGCGCAAACTGACCACGTGTTTTCTCTCTCTCCCCCCCCCCCCCTATTTTTCTATCTCGTATTTCTATTCTCCCTTGCCCTTTTGCCCAGTGTAGTAGGGTAGCCAACCAGACGCATTTCTGGTTAACATGTCTGCCTTCTCCCTTTCTTTCCTACTCATCCTCCTTACCTACATGTTGCCTTGATGCCTTACCCCCCACTTGAATTGATGCTTTGAAATCAGCCTAGCTACGGTTTCATTCATTACATCTCTGTTATCTTCATTCCCCTGCTTTAAAGCCGCTTATTTGTTTGCGAGCACCCACCTGAATATGTCTGTTTTTACCCTTACTGCGTCTAGATTGGCCTGTTTTTTCTTGACTAATTTTGCCCTTGCTTTCTTCAAATTGTAAACATACATAAGAATAAATCATTGCTCGTACACGGTGATAGCTCAGTGAACAAACTCACCCTTAAATCATGCGTGTATAGCAGAGGATATCTCGAGAAGCATGGCGGGAAAGCGTGACAAAGGATGGTCACCAGTAGTAATTTGGGTGATGGCTTGTGATGGGCTATGGCCAAGGTTTCCAAAGTGAACGAAGGGTGCCGATAGAGCCCGTAGAGCTTCCTGGTCGCCGTCAGGTGACCGCCAGATCACAACGTCGGGTATACAACATCCCCGGCAGAGCAGCGAGAAGGACATCGCGCTTTCCACAGTGGGTTGGCGCACCTCGGTTGGAGTCGCGACGCTTAGCCCGGAGCCTCAGAGCTTCGTCCAGCACCCAATACAGTGGCGGCGTCCTTCCTCCCACGTGTCGGCTGATTCGCTAGTCGGTCGACAGCTTGGTTGGTGGGTTGTTTCTTATTGAAATGCCGCCGCCCCCTCTCGAGGATCGGCGATTAATCGAACGGTACGATGGTTCAAATTAATAAGCAAATTTTGAAGAAAATAAGTTGGAAATACATTAGTTGGAAATACAAGTAAATTAGGAAAATAAATGTTCAAATATTTCAGTTGTGAAGTATAACTATCAATATTACAGTAAAGAAAAATATGACAACACGTAAAGGCAACACTTTAGCCTGCAATTCTTGCCTGGCACAGAAAATTAAAGATGGCAGCACAAAAATTTCTGGGGATAAAACCTGGAACTGTAGCCGCAAAGCAGAGGGCCACCGTAACAGTCTAATCCTTTCGAAGCTTTGGAAAGGTTTCTTCCAAAGCTATTTTAATTGGAAGAGTAAAACGACGACAAGCTAATAAACTTGATAACGAACTGTGTGTGTGTCGTCTGGTGTCGTTCTTACACTGTTCCTTTACACGCACGACAAACATCGCAAATGTTCGTGATATTTGACTGTCTCCCAAGCTTTTCAGTCTTTCTTGGATTTTAGTTTTGTTTGCTCTGATAGGAGCTAACGCCGGATCAGACTTGCGAAGCTAATTAAAAGCTGAGTGGAGTGATTCCGCGACGTAGTCTCGTGAGCGAGACTTGAAACCTTGGAGTGGTGCAGCATTTATTGTTTCATAGAAACTTTAAGTTCACAAAGCCGAAGGAGGACCGTGAGTATTCGACAAAGGTTGTGGCAAATTTTCTTGATCGCGCCGGGATGACGATAGCAGGCGTTGATGAAATAAAGATCACAGGACCATCACGGGAAGCCCCTCTGAGTGGGCAAACATATTAATTTAGTATTTCACATTTGTGACAGGGCACTAACACCAAACGAACTAGTTGTGTATTGGAACGAAATGCTAAAATGTCTTTAAGGCGTCTGATAGATTAGTTGCGGTTAGCGAAAAAAAAAAAACAGACGGACAACTAGTTAAAATTACGGCTGGTGACAAATAGAAGGTAATTTAGGCAATGATAAAGCAAATTGCTAATATTTGCAGCCTTTAGATGAATCTTTATAACGCTAAACCATTTTTAGCACATTATGCACGAGTATTTGAAATAACAGGACACGGTTTGCTTTTCCTTTTATCATGACGTTAAACTTAAACACTTTATTTGGTCGTGGAACCTGTAAAGATCCATTTTAACTTCGCACTTCTTTATCCAAGAGAGTCCAACATTAGGGTAAGAGGAAAGAAGAGCAGAAAGAGAAGGAGGAGGGTAGTGAATGGGAGAGTCTCGTAGAGGAATGTTCTCGTACAGAGTCACAGCCACCTGAGCAAGTCATTTATATTTAAAAAGTGCAGCAGCCCTTCGTTGGGCTTCCGGAGACGGACATGAATAATTTTAGCCAGGGTCCCAGCATTCTTTTTCCGAGAACGACCTGTCAAAGCGATAAAACGGCGTAAACTATCACGCAGAGAATTACTGTCTAACTGAATCATCGCGAGTGAATGTATCTATCTATCTATCTATCTATCTATCTATCTATCTATCTATCTATCTATCTATCTGTCTGTCTGTCTGTCTGTCTGTCTGTCTGTCTGTCTGTCTGTCTGTCTGTCTGTCTGTCTGTCTGTCTGTCTGTCTGTCTGTCTGTCCGTCCGTCCGTCCGTCCGTCCGTCCGTCCGTCCGTCCGTCCGTCCGTCCGTCCGTCCGTCCGTCCGTCCGTCCGTCCGTCCGTCCGTCCGTCCGTCCGTCCGTCGTCTGTCTGTCTGTCTGTCTGTCTGTCTGTCTGTCTGTCTGTCTGTCTGTCTGTCTGTCTGTCTGTCTGTCTGTCTGTCTGTCTGTCTGTCTGTCTGTCTGTCTGTCTGTCTGTCTGTCTGTCTGTCTGTCTGTCTGTCTGTCTGTCTGTCTGTCTGTCTGTCTGTCTGTCTGTCTGTCTGTCTGTCTGTCTGTCTGTCTGTCTACGCATCATTTTACGCCGACACAGTGGTCCAGAGAGGGAGAGAGAAAGGAGATGCAAACTTCAACTACTAGGTAGGTGCTAGTGGTCGTTACGCCATCGCGTTCCTTCCATCATCGTCCATCCAGCTTCGCCATTTTATTCTCGACATACCGTCGTCGTCTCACCATTGCCGCCGCCATACATTCGTGGTGCTTTCAAAATCATCGCCTCATTGTCATCATACCGCTTTCGTAGTTCTAAATTGGCGTCATTCTTTCTCCATAATTCCATTGTCGTCACGGCGTTGTCATCATAGAATCGTCGTTATGCGCTCATGGTCATAGCGGACCTTGGCGAGCGAGTGTCATGGCACAGTGCGTCGACTCCTGGAGATGTATGTCGCATATAGCCAAAGCAATGGGGAAATTTAAATAAAGTTGTTTTCAAAAATACGTTGTGTCGCTACATCAATTGCTTGAATGTTAATCGTAGTGGCGTCGACAGTCATCGTAAGATGGGCTCCAGCATTTTGGCGGAGCCGGCTCTTAAATAGGCAAGATTTTCCTTGATTCGCAGTTAATAAACAATAACAACAACGGAGCCGTCACTTTTCAACAAGGAAAAAAGAATGGAGGTTTTTTGTTCGGTTAGATCAAAAACAGACCTTCTTGGAAAGGTGCCTCGAGAAATACAGGCCACGCATATTTATTTATTTATTTATTTATTTATTTATTTATTTATTTATTTATTTATTTATTTATTTATTTATTTATTTATTTATTTATTTATTTATTTATTTATTTATTTATTTATTTACAGACTTCATTACTTAGAGCGCACCCCCAATGCGCTCGGAGCAGACAGTAAATCCCACCGATCATCATAACAAAAGAAAACTAAACAAGATCTGCACGGTCGACACCTCTTGTAGGTGCGTAGAAATTCCTGCACTGGTCACTTTATTTTAATGCAGATGAATTTTTAAAAAAACGTGGAACGTACGCGTTCTAGAGCTTGCTGATCGGTAGATGTATTTCCTCTACATCTGCATGGAGGGCACCGGCATACCAGCCTTATCGTCATTGATTTCTTTTTACGCGCGGCTGTTCACCCTTTTATGCCACAGCGGCTGGCTCCCGACAGGTACAAATGGTCGCGAGCTACGCGTCCATGCCGCAGACCCTGGTACGACAGCTGTTTCCTGTCGTGCATGCCTCGCATCGCCGAGCTCTGAATTCATTCGCAGGCGTTTAAAAGTCGGTTCGCGGGTGTTTGAAGCCAGCAGACGCACGTGGATGGCTGATCGTACCCGCAAATGTCTGATGCAACTCATAGGCCCCATGGCTCAGAAGGTCAATGGCCGCAACGACGCCAGGCCTTGTGACTGGCAGATCAATTCTCCCTTGTTCATGCGGCTGTGCGCTCAGCGCGTATCGGGCGGAATCCAAGGTCTTCCGTGAAATATGGATCGTTTTCGTCTGTATAGCAGTAAAATTGGGAGGGTGATGTTTTATCCGTGCGTGCAGTCGTGACTATGTCGACGCATACTTTCCCCTTGTCGGCAGCAGTGGGCATCAAATGGCGAAACGTTCGCTGAAGTTCTGCTTGCAGTCATTCACTTTCAGTTTTCCTCGTCTCCCCTGCTCTCCCGTGCAAGCCGCTGCTGCCAGTCGCCAAATGTGCGGAGATACTGACAGAGTGCTTCGGTCGACAAACAACAATTAGTAAATGAATACATCGACCAGATCCTAGTGTTGTCGCCCATTAAGACCTCGATGGACGTGGAGAAGCTGCACCTGCTGCACGACTCCGTGAAATTAGACGGAAGTGCACTCGAAGACTTGAGGTGCCTCCTGAACAGTATAGCGTGGGGCTCAATCATGTACTGATGAGGTGCTTGTTGGACGAGCTTGCGATTTTGTACCGGCAAAATGAGGCAGAGGTTTTGAAAGCGAACAAAGGTGGCCTCCTATAAACGAGGAGAGTGTTTGATTGGGTTGTTCAGACAACGCTGCGGGTCACCGCCCGATGCTTGCCTCGGTGGTTACGTAAATTTGACGTCAGAAGTTTGGAATCAAAACAGTTTGGAATCATTTTACGCTATAGCGGCCCTGGCCGTCGCACCGGGGAAGTTGGCGCTAGCGTTGCCGAGGTGTGCACCAACGTTGTCGGGTTCCTGGAGGGCAAGGCGACGCTGACGTTTGACCTCAACATCGCGCTGCCGTAACTCAGTGTCCACGGCTTTTCGCTAACGTGTCGCCTGGGCTTCGGAAGCCCTCAAGGTAGAATCGGCACGTCGACGACGAGCCCTTTCGCGAGCGCGTACGTAGCGGCGTCGCTCAAACGCGTTAGGACACGTCGTGAGTTGCTCATGAATGGCTCATAGCCCCTTAAGTAATGGTTCATGCCTCCGTAAACGCAGCGTCCCCATTACGACGACAGAATAGAGGTGTAATTCTACGCTGGAATGATTAGCGGCATGCAGCCAGCTGTGGAAGCAGACGACAACGAACGCAGGAGCAGTAGCCGAGCACGCGCTCGTGCTCGGCGCAGCATCCAACGACTTGAGCGCAAACCGAGGGGCGCCAACGAGCCAGCTGCAGAAGAAGACGACGACGCTCGAGCCAATTCTGGTGACGGTAATTTTTTTCTACACGCGGACACGATACTGGGGAAACTAACCGTTAACAGCTTCGCTGTAATATTTTTTGCTGAGGGTCACTTGGACTCAGACTCACGGGTCGGTATGAGTCAGAGTGAGTTTAAGACAGTCGACTCATAAATGGCTTTGCCGACCTATGGTTCCGGGAGAATTATAACAGCAACCAAGACCTAATTTACTGAAATTGCGAGGCTGATTGTGGTGGCCTTATGACAGATGTGCATGCTGAATTAGAAGTATGTGGGTTAAGTACGGTAGTTGCTAAAAAATCGCAGTTATGCCCGAAAGGCTAAGCATAGATTGCGATAGCAAGTTGGTAAACAGCCATACGAAGTAAGGATAGTATCTTTATCCGCCGTATAAACTTGGAAACATTCGCTTACTAACTACATTAACTAGCATGGCGTCGGCGCGCACAGGCACACCGGCGAACATGCACACATCACAGTCAATGACCGTGGACACTCGTTGTGAAAACGCTGGCTTGAGGAAGCGCGGCAGCAGCAACGAGCGAAGTGACCTTCGTGCTGTCTATCGCTTCAACGCAAACTGAGCGGTAAGAACAAAGCACGCAGAAAGGCATGAGCCGTCTGCAGATCGCATTCAAGACTGCGCGTAACATATACGCAAAGTATGCAGTTGCTTGCGGAGTAGCAGGCCGCGCCTCCTCCCTCCCGCGCTGCCTCCCCGGTTTCCTCACTGTGCGCGCGAGATTGAGCCGTCATCGTCGGCTCCCCTAGCGCGCTTTCACTCGCCCATACAGCATACGGCGCGCGGCGATGGTGTTATCGTCCTTGGACTTCATACGGAACATCACGCCGACGCCGACGGCAAAAATGCGCCTATAGAGTGTCCATATAATTGCTATCGCAATACTAAGCTTTTCACCCACTGTCACTCTCTCCGTTTCTCCATCACAAACGCGCGAGCCAGCAGACTATACATGTTTTCGGGCAGTCTACGAATAGCGCATTATGGCGCGATCAATTTCGACGGCTGAAGTATATTGCGTCCGTTTCAGCGCCTCAGTCGCCAATTTGCGGCTTCAGGCGCCGCTCAAATGCGCACCATCAGCGCGGCAGCTTCTCTCACTGTGTGCAAAGCGCGTGCGTGCATGTCAAGGCCGGTGCCCTCACACACCGACAGGTTAATTACACGTGTCGGCGCTCAGTGGTACCGCGTATAGTGCTAAAGCGCTATCGGTCGCGGTCGCACGCTGCGAAGGGCGGGTGGAGAGAAGCTCGCTTTGCTAAAATGGCTGCGAGCGTTTTCTGCTCGGCGTTATTTCCGGTGAGCGCCGTTCTGCACACGGGAACCCGGGCCATGACAGTTCTGTGCACTGTGCGCTTGCTGTACGTGCCTTCATTTTCGGCGGAGCAGATCGCTGTGACATCAAAGCGAAACTGTGGCGATTAGCCGCTGAAATTTTGGCAACGAGCACGTCGGCCGGCAAAGCAGTCACGCTTATAGCAATTCCTGGTGCTAACGGCCAGACTGAAGGTAGTCTTATGCGGATAGCATTTGCATTGGATAGGCATCTAATAGATCAGCAACTCGTCAACAGCGAAGCGCGAGTCCGAATCCAACGTTTTTGACAACAGTGCAGAGATGAAAACATATTTAGAAAGTTGCTCTCGCTTTTTTGACTAAGTGGATTAAAATGAAAATAGCTAAGCGTGACTCAGTTTCGCACGCGAAGCTTCATAGTGAGAAGCTGAGTATCTCTTTCACCGAATCCTCAAACGACGTCATCTCTTTAGGCCAGTACATACATATCCCGTAATGTTCTTAGTCCTTCGAATTCCCACACTGGTGCACACTTGGAGTTACTTCTCTTAAGCATGCATAGCCTTTGGCTTGTGGATGTGATTGTGGCCGGTCGGAGTCACCGTGTTCGTCGTCACTGCCACAAGGCGATGCACTTGTCCTGGCGGAGCCGACTCCCATCGTCGAAACATTGGTTATAGTTTGAGGCTTTGCTTGTTCAGCCATTGTTGAACACTAGAAGTCTCTGCCTTCCTGTGACCTCTTCGTTAGGTTTTGCTGCGTGGATGCGTAGTTATGAAACGCGAGCTAACAAATTGGCTTATGCCACGCTCTTCTAGCTAAGAACGGAAGCTTTGTGCTCGCATACTTTACATCTTGGCACCAGTACTTTCGTTTGTATTTGCTTAACTACAGCGACTTTCCCTGACGCTCGGGGACACTGAAGCACCCATAACAAGGAAGAAAATGAACATTTACAAATTCATGTAAAAATTCCTTTACTGGCCCACGTTCATTGAACTTTTCGTGCACATCACCAATGACGTGATTCCAATTCTTTTTAACTTTTTAAATGCAACATTACCACCACTTTTGGTTCTCAAAAGTGGTGGTAACCACAACACTTTATAAACGTTTCAAGTAACGCATCTACACACGCAGAAAACAAGTGTATCGCATTTTTTTGTTTATCCGTTTATTACCCCCCCCCCCGCCACACACACACACACACACACACACACACACACACACACACACACACACACACACACACACACACACACACACACACACACACACACACTATTCCCACGAAATATAAACTCGTTCAATGATTTCGGACACAGCTCTCCCACGACACTAGAAAAACCCGCACATGACGTTGTAACCCTGAAAGCGTTGCTCGCCACACTAACAGCTTGCTTCGATGTAATACAGCGTACAATGTCATTCTCTCCTATCATAAATACTACATTCACTTGTTATCCCAGCATTGGGCGACAATATCACTGTCCTCCAAAAACAATTTTAGAGCAACAAATGCGCTGTTTATTGTTTCCGAGAAAGCTACGATTCCTACGGCTCTGTTTCAATGGACCCCCCCCCCCCCCTCCGCCCCCATTTCTCATACCCTACTGACGACATGATGGGAAGCGCGCGGCGACCAGTACCATGGAACTCACTCATGCTGCCCCTGTGGAACACAATTTCGCATTAGCGACCGGTACAAGACGGACGAGGAAACGGAGGCCGAAGGAAGATATATACAGCGCCTCGAGGACGAGCCGCGAAATTGCACCCGCATGCATCACTCGCAGACCCGGCCGATTCAGGAGGTCGTTATTGATTACACAAAACGTTCGTTCTGCTTTCGAGCGGCAGAGAGAGTAGGTGTGCTGTGGGTTCCATCGCATAACACACACACACACACACACTGCACTCATGCAGTCATGCATACATAAGCAAAAGAAAGAAATATGGATCACGGCGATTCCCCGCTTTCGCAACACGTAACAATACTACACCTGCGAGGCAAAACATGGGAACCTGTGCTACTCAAACGTATCCTATGTTCAATCAAGCTGCTTAGTCAGAGAGGGGGAAAGGGCAAAGAAAGGCAGGGAGGTCAAGCAGACGCAAGTCTGGTTTGCTACCCTACGCAAGTCGAAGCGAGTTAACGAATCGAAAGAAAGAAAGAAGGAAGACTGAGAGAGAGAACAATGGAAGTGATAATTCTTGTTGGATCGCAGCAGGTATATGGTCTGGGTGACAAAGGCTCATGGACAGCAGCCACACGCGCACTGCTGCAGTTAAGCTAAAGTCGAGAAACGACAGTGACCACATGCAGTGCAAGCTGCAGTTAGTGCAGCTTTTAACCAAGGAGAACATTTTGTGACATTCCCGAGCAAGAATCAGAATTGATAATGAAATGTTAACAAGCCCAAATAAAACAACGCACTATTGAACATTCAAATGGCCCAACTCATTTTATCATCTCGTCAATAAACTCACCAAGCAGCTAGGACGTACACTTCCGGAAAGGTGCAACATGGCAGAGCAAAACGTCGTGAAAGTATGTTTCCTGGCATCTTGCTCCCTCCTCTACCCTTTCCTCTCCTCTGCAACTCCCGCTTTCTCATTGTGTCAGGAAGGGCTCAGTAATAACGCAATAGAAAGGAAGGATTACGCTCGTTATCAGTTTGTTCTGCGAATCACTGTGGATCTTTGTCTGCGCCAGATAAAAGTTAGAGTTGTCCCCTGTGTGTGGCTTTTGTTGCTACAAATTATTTCGTTCATCTTTCGGAACGTACAGGTTCTGAAACAATTAGAGCCTTTCGAATGACGAAATTTTCGAATCGAATACGAGTATGAGAGAAAAACAACCTTCGAAATTGGGATCGAACAACGAATATTCGCAATTTCTAAAAAAAAAAAGGGAGAAATGAAAAGTTCCGTCAAATCTCTTCGGCAGTAAGAGACTTGTTTACAATATTTGATAGATGTGATGTCATTAACAACATGATGTCAGGTCAACTGAAAAGCTTGTAAATGAGCCACAAGGAAAGTAGAATCATATATGATGCACCATGACAATGAAAGGAGTGAAAAAAAGGAACAGCATGTCCCGGATGCATGTAGTAGAGCGTAGGGCTCATTGAAGGAGCTAAGGGCAATGCTAAACCAGCTCATCATCATCATTAGCCTATATTTATGTCCACTGCAGGACGAAGGCCTCTCCATGTGATCTCTAATTACCCCTGTCTAAAGCAGCTCACATTGTTCTTAAGGAATCGAACCATGGTGACATTGGAAATAAATTGCTTTGTTTAAATAGAGAAAGCAAATTCACTGGTTGCCTAAGGCGATCGACGCCTACTCGACGGCTTTCTAACTATTGTGCGTAAGTAAAGTGACCCCTACCACGTGATTTGTTTTTCTTTAGGAACTGGATCGTCGGCGCGACAACCACGGTTCTGCACCAGGATCATTCAGACGAGTCTCCATTTGGGTCTTTCGTTCTTCCTGTAGACTGCAAGAAATGTTGTTGTCCCTTGCAGTATTTTGACGGAACGAATATTCGACAACATCGAATACTGGATTCGCGATTTCAATACGAATTGAATACCAAAGACTATTCGATTATTCGTATGCGAAATTTCGAACATTCGCACGCCCCTACAAGAAACAAAAGCCGCAAGTGTATCAGGAAAAAAAGACAGCGATGCTGGTCTTTCCGCACAAACTGGGGCCTCCTATCAGCCAATTTGATATTCAAATTCGGAGTCGTTTCGGTTCGTTTAAGCTACTAGCAACAATGCTGCCAGCAGTGCCGTCTCTCTGAACACTGCATGTTTCGCGAGAGTTTTTACGTTCGCTTCGAGGTACAAAGCTCACTCCCTGGAATTCTGATCTGTGTGGAGCACAGTAGGTGCATATACGTGGTCTGTGTACATAAGTCGGAGCCAAAGCAGAATGATGTCTCTCTTTTGAGGCGCGTAAATGTGGACTTGTTCGTCACTCATATTCGGTGTCTCGTTCCTTCGTCCCTGTGTCCTTGTTGCGCTACGCTTCATCCCGACTCAGTTTGTTTATAAAAGTTACAAAGAGTAGCCCGACGGTTTTCTTGCACTGACTGCAAGAGCCGTTCCGTGCACCTGGGGTTCCGTCTTTCAAAATACCGTGATTCTAGGAAAAAGCGTCAACGAGATGACCAGGCTACCCCTGAATCACATCACAGTGCTATCTTCGGTGACGCTTGCATCAGCAAACCATCCATCTCATTATCGGGAGAAGAGTTGGAATTGATGCGCTTGGCATGATTTTTTATCACAATACGTCCCATGCAGGTCGTAATTGGCGTTATCAGGATGCTCAGAGCACGTGTTCCATTGCAGCCGAGTCAAGGGTATATGTATGCTTTGATCCCACTAATCAAACTCGTTGATGAAAGTTCCTTCTTTTATCCTGTTTCGCATGCGCTACGTCTTTTACCTCCAGTATGTTTGTTTGCAATCGTGCTGAAAAACAAGGTTTAGAAAAGCGATACATTTCACAGTAGCTTTCTAGTATTGAAATCCATGAACGGGTTCACAAGACTGCACTGCAGACCATTTATCGTCGGCGGAAATGCGTCTTTCGGTGCCAGCGATTGATTCAAGTATAGAAAAAAAAAATAGGGGCAGCTTCACGCTAGTGGTGCGAAGACTGGGCAAACAGCGAAGCTGGTCACCCCACCTAGCTTTATCACGGCTCGGCTAAGTTTTTGCGAGGTTATGCTTCGAAACTCCGCCACGTTTCGCGCAAGATCACCCCGGAATCATGGACAGCCCAAGGGCAACCAACACTTGGTCTAATGACCAAATATATGGACGTTTCTGGACGCTCGATCAAACGTTTTTACTCGGTTTCGCTGGCTCGTAACTCCGGATCTTCTGCGAATCACCGACGTTTCGCCTCCGCTTCGGTGGCGCCGTACTCGGGAACGGACCGAAGTCGTCTCACTCGTTCTCGAGTAGCGGCGCGGCGGCGTTCGCGCTGCGTTTCTTCTCCTTCGGGAGTGACGCTATTCTTCGGCCGCCCCTAGGGAGCCTCCATGCAACGCCGTTTTAAAACGGCGGTGCACGTAGGCTCCCTAGCCGCCCCATCTTCGCGGCGATGTGCTCGGCGCGGAGACGGCGGGTCTTTGGTGTCGCCGGGGCTGCGACACGGAGCTATACATCCCGTAGGTCGACGTAGTGACGTCACGGCTTATCTCCGAGTCTGCCCAGCCGCGGCAACTACTCCGCACGGCGCGGTGACATCATGGCTCGGTAAAGCTAAGGCAAAGCGATGCGGCGCGCGCGATGACGTCACGGCTCACGCAACTGCGGCGAGGATCGGCGCGGTCGGCGCAGCTGGGGCCGCTGGATAAAGGTGGCTAGGCGATGCATGGGGAAGTCATCACCAGGCGGAGGTTGGTCGAGGTACACTCGACGGACCACCCTCGAGCTTAAACAGCTCGCTAGGTCACAGGGGTATGTTCCATTGCGCTTGGACCCTTTCTGCACTACCTCCAGGATATGCCCACAGTTTTTGTTCGCACTACGCCGCCTAACCAAGAGCTTAAACAGCTCCGCTGTTAAAAATAGTCATATGTTGGTTTTAGCGTTGACAGACACAAACGAAAAGGCGTACAGGACATCCGCAGCGCTACGTTCCGTGTGCACTTTTCATGACAAAGCTTTTCACGCATCCGTGTCTGTCAACAGTAGAACATGTTCACCGTGAATAATACGCTCGCCCACGTACATAACCACTACCACTCGGGCTAGAAAAAAGAAAAGTTTTATGTCCTTTTATATATCATTATTTGTAGACATTGGGCGTAGAAACGCTTCTTTTACTTGCTAACGCAGCTTCAACTTCAACAGAGTTTTATTGCGATAGCAATTATATGGACACTCCAAAGCAGATTTCTGCCGTCGGCGTCGCCGTCGTCGTCGCCGTCGTCGTTGCCGTTGCCGTCGCCGTCGTCGTCGCCGTTGCCGTCGCCGTCGCCGTCGCCGTGAGGTTCCGTATGACGTCAATGAAGATGAAATCGTCGCCGCGCGCCGCCGAACGCTGTATGTGCGAGTGAAAGGGCGCGTGGGACGCGCGCTTTCACGGGGAGAGAACCCACGGTGGAGAACAAACGCGCGTTCTGCGCCCCGTGCTCCCTTAAAGGCTGCAGAAGTAGGCGTCTCTTTCCTCCTTTACAATCGCCATATATGTAGAGCAAACGCGCCTTCTTCCGACGCGCAAAAGGCCGTGGGGGGGGGGGGGGGGGGGAGGGGGAGGGAAGGGAGGCGACGTTTAGCTGCGGCACCAATTGCCTATTTATATCAGAGGCTCCGGCAACAGTCACCCGCGCCGAACGCATTTTGTGCGAACGCGGGCAAAATGCCGACGGCGTCGACAACAGTTCTGCGTGTTGCCGGTGCTGCTGCATGTCCAAGTTTATACACCTGATAAAGCTACTATCATTACTCCGTATAGCTCTCTACAAATTTGCTATCGCAATTGATGCTTCGCCTTTCAGGTGAAACGGCGACAACTTTTTTTTCCTGCCCTTGGCTAGCGCATGAACGCTAGTGGTCAAGTCCTGGTGTTTAAGCGAAATGAAATACCTGCAGCACCTCCTGGCTAAAATTTTAAAGCTTACCTTTCATAAACGTAACGCCATTCCGTAATGTTTGCTAACAAGCTAGCGTTGTAAGGCATTCGTGAACGCACCGCACCTTCATTGCTAAATTAATTTCAAACTGCCTAATCTTTATTCCGTTCAAACACGAATAAAAAAACGACGCTGTCCTCTGGTTCGTATAAGCCGCCATGTTTCTATTACCGCGCCATCATGCAGTGCTCCGTTTCACCACGCTGCTGTGTGTCGGGCGTCATATGGGACTATTAAGCTTACAGTGCTGCAAAATTTCAAGAATATTTTAACACGAAAGTGTTTTATGCCGGGGTCCACCAAGACTTCACTGACGTATTTCCGTCACGGAAATACGTCATACGGAAATACGGAATGACGTTCTTACAATGTACACGAACATAATACAAAGAAAGAAACCAGGAGAAAAAGTTCCACAAACATGCAAAATTTGGAAATCGAACCCACGACCTCTCGGTCCGCGACGATAGATCGCCGAGCGTTTAACCCATTGCGCCACAAACGCATTTGCAGAGACCTACACAGACGCGCCTTATATATCTAACACTCCTCCGTGTACCCGCGCTCTTGCTCGGGGCGGTGCCGCCGCCTACGAGCAGAAAAGAGAAGTACTGCATTATGACACTAACGCGCACCGACAGTGAACGCTTCGGTGGTCTCAGCACTACGACGCCTCGATGCCAGCATTCGAAGGGACGCTGGCATCAAGAAGCACTACCAACGCCACCTAGGTGGCGGCGTTCACCGTACTCAGCACAGCGGAGCGTGGCCTCCGCAATTAGCTCTGAAAATGTTTCTGAAGTTGATCGCGGAGGCTGCAATTACGACGCGCTGTGCGCGCTGATTTGACTCGGTGACGATTCAGTTACGTGCTTTGTCTTGCGCGTTGTATTAGTGTGTCAGTTACGTGCTTCGTCTTTCGCGTTGTGCTAGCGTGTGCAGCGTAGTGCAGCTTCCATATGCACGACGGTTGCTCATGGTCATCGACGTTGGTAGTCGTGATGGAGGAGACGTGCCACCAGGCGTCAGCGTGGGTGCATCAACGCCTAAGGGCGCTTTAGCCACAAAACACCAATAGACATTATATATCAATGTGCAATAAACATTACACTACTTCTGTGAAGACACGTTTCACTTTCGTGTTCTATACCGATTCCTATATGAGAGGGATCAACCACATTTTTTTTATAGGCACAGTGTATAGTGAGGGGAACATGCCGTTGAATAAGGCACCAAGGAGTCATCGAAGGTCTCAATGCAGGCGTGAGTCCAGTTGGTAAAACAAAAAACAAAAAAATTATGGGGTTTTATGTGTCAGATTGCCCAGATCTACCACCATTACTTTTGTGCATTCATACCCTGGCGTGGCGTACATAACCAAAACAATCGATCCTGAATCTGCTTGGTCACGTGCAATAGGCATCTAAGCGTAAGGCAGCGAGGTATCTGAGAAAAATATGAAGGCCAAATTCACAAAGTTTTGCCTTCGAATGTGAACTTAGCCATTTCCCCGGCCACCTTCATTAATCATGTGTCTAGCTCTTACAAGAAGCTCTTACTCTATAGACTTGGTTTAACAGAAAGCTCCAGCTAGTCCTGATGCTGAACATATTATTAGAGAAGGGGGCCAGCTCATGGCAAACACCCACGAAAGAAAAGCATTGTGAATTTTACTCCTAATTTCTATCATGTACCTGTATATGTGCTGATGATATAGTTTTGTGAAGTTTTACTGGCTGCAAGCGCAAACACTGCGGAAGTTCAACCTTCTCGAAAAAACGCACAGCTCATGAGATTTTCACAGCAACTGTGCGAAGAGTTATTTTAACACCAGCTGGGTGCGCATTTCCCCACTAAATTCGCGAAACAACGTCAGCGCTAATGTGAATCAAAGTCATCCAGTGTAGTAGTTAAGAGCACCGCCTTCTCTCCTTTCTTTGCTCTCTCGTCCGATGCATGCAGGAACGTACTCTTTCGATATTTCTCTCCTCAGACAAGAGCTTATTTCTGCATGTGATTCTCCGCGGCGGGCCTGGAAACGGTTGTGAACGCTGTGGCTAACTGCAATGAACTGGATACATCTGATCAATGGTGTTGGTATTGATAATGCCTTTTTGCTGCTGGAACATTTTCTCATCAGCGACGTACAAATTGCTAGAAAAAAAAAAGAATCGATAGCGGTAGAGTCACTTCAAGGAAATTTTGCAGCGAAACTGTTGATGCGACTATAGAAGTTCTCGACGACGTTGTATGCCAGTTTTCAGGTTTTCTTTTTTTTTTTTGAGAACGCTACATAACTCACGAAGCCTATATTTTGAGAAAATGTAGCAAACAACAGTGGCCATATGCAGGTAAATTTTGAAGTTAGTATGTCAATTAGGAAATAAATAAAAGTTGCTAATCCCTATATTTTCGGCCAGTTTAGAGAAGCTATCTGAAGCACTTGAAAGGTTTCTCCGCTTGCTCGAGAGAACAGCAGAGATTTCGTATTTTGAGGAAAGTGGGGCCGTTCTATGGGTGATACGTATACCGAAAGTTTGAAGTGCGCGCCCTAATTACGTGCTCTGAGAATAATTGCTCAATGCTGTAATGGTAGGCGCAATTTATGACAAAATTTTCACGTCCCTGGCCTAATTAGAAGCGTCGCAATAAATACTGAACTAAACCCTCGTGTTGTCGCCTAATTTCGTGCGATCATACCATGTTCTTATAGTTGGTTTCTCCGGCGTACTCGGCGAACTAAACGTGGCACAACATCGCAACAATATATGACGAAAATAAGAGGCACGTTATGGGTAATATGTAGACCAATTTGAAAGTGTGAGGGCTAATTATTGCCTTTTCAGTAAGTTACGTATGCAAGCGATAATGAGCTTTATATATGTACTTTAGGAACAGCGCACATTTTATGCCGCAGTCCTGGGAGACTTGTGAACGCAACCGAGATCAAATTGAACAAAACTCAAAGAAGGGTGGGGGGACCACTAAGGTAGCTGGAAATGGAAAAGAGAGTTTCAAATTCAAAAAAGTTCCGGTAAGAAATGGCTTCTCTTCTAATACCTAAATGCACCCTGTCAGCACGTGACAACTGTTCTAGGGTCATACATTGGCTGCATCGAGTATACACCGACTAACGCGCAACGTGGTGCAACACAAGCCGCATGTTCTCGCAATAGTCCCTCTTGTGCGCAAAATGCGGTGTTTTCGACGACAAGACCCTACGCTGGGGGTCCGTTTGCCTGTTTTTGTTCCGAGATCATAAGCACACGTGCTAGGCGTGCTCGTCTGATACACTCGACACACCTTCTTGGCATAGTGTACGCGCCAGTTCATTTCTTTGCCTAATGGCCGACGGAAAAAAAAAGAGGAAAATTACACCTTGAAGCTCCTCGCGTTCTTTTCCATTTGCGCCATTGCCTACCTCGCAGTAATGTGAGCATGACTTCTCAACAAGAGCCACATGGTACTTTCGGGGCGGCGATGCTTTATTGCTATTGCGCGTGTATATGTAGGGTCCCGACTGCTGGGAGGCCGACGCCTTCCAGGCACGTGTCGAGTATTGCCTATAGCCTCGGGAAAGCAACAAAAGCGGCTAAGTACCCTTATATTAGGCGCACGGTTATATTGCGTGTCACAGCTAACGTTTACCAAGCTCTTCTACAACAGACTAATAATAATAATGTTTAAAGAACACGGTGCAAGGTACGGATTTAAGATCAGCGGTGTTTGGTTTTCAGAAGTGTGACAACCGAATACCGGAGGTATTATAATTATATCTTGCATCACCTTTTTTTTTTTTTGGTAGAACAGCTTCGTTAACGTTTTCTGGGACACAAGGTATACTACAGTTTTTAGCATGCATTGCTCGAGCACGAAAGGCACGCTTCAAGTTATCTTGGGGCAACTGGGCTGAACTTGCTTAGCAAGGCGCGAAATAGAAAACCATGCAAGCTTGGTCGCACAGCAAGAAAATCGATGCAGGAAATCTTTTCCGTTTTATTAGGATAGGAATTATACGGGCACTCCAAGCGATTTTTTTCTGTCGGCGTCAGCGTGGTGGTTCGTAACTATCCATTCGCATGTTAGAATATATCCTGTAATATGGAAATGCCAAAAGTGGCTCTGACCAGGTTTTATGGTCCTGACTGAATTCTTCCTCAGAACTTTCGATAATTGCAGCCAGCAAAGCATGTAAAATTTTTTCCTCAGTGTATGTGCTTTTTTATCTTAAATCTTCTGAGCCTAAAGCAATATTATGGCTCACAAACTGGAAGTTATGTAATTCCACTGACACCGGCGCCAGTGCTCTTTACGGGCAGCACAGAGAAGCTTGCGCGATGCCATTACAGGCCCTACACAGCGTGCTGATGCTCCCAACGGTACCGTAAATTTTGGCGCTTCAAGTTTTTATGCCGGCACAAATCGGCGCATAAAAAATCGAATAAGCCTGACGTTGTTACCCGATTGAATGCAATAGCAATAATACAGACGCTGGAAGCGCATTCACACCGCCATTGCCGGCGGCGGAGTTGTAGTGCTGTCTCATTGACGGGCGCATGAGCGGATCGCGCGGAGGATCGCAATGTTACAGTGTACTACCCTTCTAGTACACTGTAGCAATGTCTCCTGATAGGCGTAGTGCGTTTCACTGCAAAAACGGCGACGGACGCACCGTCAATCGGTGGCGGAGCAAGCGCTGCGTTCTGCTTTCTACTGCAGGGATGAGCGCACGCACAATACAACTACAATAGCGTTCCTGTTGAGCTGTCGTGTGTAAACTCTGGTTTGAGCAGTCAATGTCAAGCTAGCGTTATGTATATTATTTCACTGATCGCTGGATATTCCCGACGGATTCCCGTCGGTCTCGTGCAGCGTCGAGGCGCGGCGCTGCAGTAAGGCCCCTTGCGGCGCTCATGACGCCAGAGTCCTGAGACGCCTGGGTCACCAGGACGCTGTTCCTTCTGACCAGCAGGCGTTGTCTTGAGTGCTGCGTCGTGCCACCATGTCGCCACCGCGTGTGATTAGAACCATGGTTATAACACCGTCCGAGGTGTTCAGGCGCAACTCTACACATTGCTGTCGCTGTCTGTGCTTCACCCTTCAGGTGAAAGTGCGAATAATTTTATTGCGATTGCAATTATGTGGACACGCCAGGCGAACTTCCGCCGCCGTCATCGGTGGTGGCGTCGCCGTCACGTTCCGTATAAAGGTCCAAGTGCGATAACATCGCGGCCGCGCGCTGTATGCTGTAGGTAGGAAACCGTACGAGGGTGAGTGGAGAGGGAAGGTTACTCGATCTCGCGTGCGCAAGGGAGGAAGGCGGGGAGGAAGCGCGTCGTCTTTGATAGCGTTAAAGTGACCACTGTAATAGCGTGCAAGGCAACAAGGGGAGGGGGGGGGGGGGGGGAGTTCTACTCTGGCTGTGCCTACGTATGGAAGCGCGACCGCGCGGGCCCTATCTTGAAAGCGAGCTGCGATATGTATACATAGTCAAGGTGCGCCGAGGGCTGGTGACTTCGTGCGCGCTGTGTTCTCGTCGCTTATTTTGCGTTGAAGCGAGTTGCAGATCGAAGGACAATTCGCTCGCGCTAACAGCGTTCTGACAGCGAGTGTCCGCGGTCATCGAGTGAGTTGTGTTCATGTTTCGGCTGTGCGTGCGTGACAACGTGCTTGTTAATTTAGTAAGTGAATGTTTACAGCAGTTTAGGCAGCTGATAAAACGACTGACATTACTTCTAAAAGTTGTCTAATAATTTGCTATCTCAATCAATGCTTCACCTTTCGGGTGAAACTGTTACTTTTTTATAGCATATGGGGTCGAATTCACGAAGCTTTTCCTTCTTAAATGTTCTTTGCATTGGCAGGTTGCCTTCGCTAATAATATGTCCAGCGTCACCATTAACTACAATTTGTCCTGATGAAGAAGTCTTGTGTAAGAGCTTTTTTGCGGATACGGGTCCGGAATGGTAGTACATGGAATCCGCGCATAGCATCTTCTTTCTGGGGTTTTACGTGCCAAAACCAGTTCTGATTATGAGGCATAGCATATAAAAAAGATAGATTTGCGGCACTGGGCGCCGAACATTCTCATCTGGTCCAGTCGCTGCCGCCATTCCGCGCCCCTCTAGGCAGTATGACGTCAGCGAGCCTTTTCGGCATGTAGACAAAGCCACTCAGCAAATTCTTCTTCGCTGAGCCCGTTTAGGTTTGAGATACTGTATAGGCATCCCTTGGGAATAACGGGAGCCTATACAATAACTGCAGTTTAGGTGGCGTTTTAGCGCCCCGTTGCGCCTCGCCGCGTTCGTCAAGGGGCCGCCGCAAGCTAAGCAAGGCGAAGCGGACCAGTTGGAGACGCCGGCACTACTCTCCTCACTTCTGCCTCTCCTGTGTAACGCCGGCGTGACGTCAGCGCAGCCTTTTCGGCATGTAGACGAAGCCACTCAAGCAATTATTCTTCGCTGAGCCCGTTCAAGCGAAGGTCACTGCATCGGCTCCCCTAAGGGCCAACGGGAGCCTATACAGTATTTTTTTTTTTTTTAGTAATCTCATTTTAAAAATTGTCTCTCTGCGCTGGCAGTGGTCACTGGAAGGGTGACTAGAACCTGCAGCAGTTGGTACACATTTACATAGAACCTGCAGTCGCAATGAGAGAGGGCATATATTCCGGTTCTGAAACCTAAAAACACTCCTTCGATATCGTTGGCATTCTTGTTTAGGTACCTTGCACAAACCGTAAGCTGTTCGATTCCAGCAATATCCGCCGTTTCGTCAGCAAGTATAGAGAAGCAGCCTGCAGCGTTTACTTTTGAATCTAGACTTTCTTTGATAACTTCACCACAAATTTCTATAATTTGGTATTGTACATCTTGGCTTAAATAAGAGGCATTACTGGGGCAACTTTCCAGATAGTTCTTCAGATATGTATCTCCACAATCAGCTCGCATGTGAAGAAGCGCTCTGAAAAAAAATGTGGTTGATCCCTCTTATATAGGAATCGGTATAGAACACGAAAGTGAAACGTGTCTTCACAGAAGTAGTGTAGCGCCGGCGACGACGATTGAGCTCGAAGTTTCTCAATGTCTAACGTGCCTCGCAAGGTGAGAGGCGGGAGCGATAGTGTCTTTTCAGGCGTATTCCAGCTTTCCTTTTTTTTTTCGTTTTCCCCTACGCTAGTGGAAGTAGTTGATGTGGCTAACCAAAAACCCAATGCATTGCATCCTAATTCGACCCAGTGGAATGCTTGTATAGAGAGGCCCATCAAGGAATGTTGCACTCGATGATCACCAAGACTCACTCTGTACAAGATGATGCCATGATCTATCCTGTCGCTATACGCGTATTGCCATTTAATTAATAAAATACCGGCAACGCAGATGGGAGCATCACCACTGGGGACGCAATCTCAAAGCGCTGAGTTAGACCAAAGCACCCGAAGCTATTATTATCATGACCTAGCGCATTCTACATCGCCTTGCGTAGAGCATCGGTGGCAACTAAAAAATTCACACGTATTGCCTATCTTGACGGTTGTTCGAATCGCGAATCGAATGCAATTATTCGAGCAAAACCACTTTCTAAGATTGAATCGAATGCGCAATATTTTCAATGTTGAACCACGTGAGAATATAAAGATTGCGCGCGTTCCGTATGAGAAGAAACGATTGTCAACGTTATTTCATGCATGTAGTGACGTTACAACTCGATATAGGACCCACTAAGAAGCTTGTCAACGAGAAGCAACTGAAAAGTTGTACCTGGAGCACCATAATATTGGCGTTCCTTTAAGATGCCGTTTAAGTATAACGCAAAATTGTTTACCCTCATCCTATTCAAAGTGTAATCTCGTGCAAAGACTGTGTTATCCCACCACAAACGTCACAACTTTATTTTATGCAATTTTATGTTTATGTTCACAGCCTGTGACGAAATGCAAGCACCAAATCACAAGGACAGAACAATGTCACACGTCGGCGCATCGGTGTGTCATGGGCAAGCAGATGATGCATCATGCCAGCAGCGGAAAGCAGGACGCTCCCCTTGCTCCGCCATCGAGGTGATTGAGCATAGCGTTGACGATACGTGCGCTTTGCGTCGTTGTTTTATTGCGATAGCAATTATATGGACACTTCAACCGGATTTCTGCCGTCGGCGTCGCCGTCGCCGTCGCCGTCGCCGTCGCCGTCGTCGTCGCCGTCGCCGTCGCCGTGAGGTTCCGTATAGATAAAATCTTCACCGCGCGCCGTATGCCCGAGCGGAAGCGTGCGGGGACGCGCGCTATCACGGAGAGCGAACGCACTCAATCTCCCACGCGCAAGCAACGAAGCGGGAAGCGAGCGCCGGAGGGAGCAGGGGGGGGGGGGGGGGGGGGGGGCACTTCTACTGTGCCAACAACCGCGCTCGTCGCTCGACCGCACGGTCTCTTATCTCTCCCACGCGCAAGCAAGGAAGCGGGCAGCCAGCGCCGGAGGGAGCGGGGGGGGGGGGGGGGGGGCGCACTTTTCCTCTGCCAGCAACCGCGCTCGTCGCTCGCCGCACCGTCTCTTATCTCCACACGGCTCTGACCTTTATGTACGCTCAGTTTCCGTTGAAGCGATAGACCGCACGTACCTTCGCCCGCTGCTTGCTGCCAGCGTTTTGACAGTCGTTGTCTGCAGTCATTCAGTGTGATCTATCCATGTTTGTTTGTGCGCGCTCACACCACGCTTGTTCATTCAGTTAGTAATCGTCGGGCCACGTTTTCCAACGCACGCTACACATGCAATGCTGCCCGGATCGGCAGTGCAGCGCTACAGGTGTGTCCCTTCGCACGCGCGCTGCCCACGGGAAGCGCTTCTCATCAACAACACCGTTTCACACGCGCCTTCTCGTGGTCATCGAGTCTCTCTTCATGTCGGTCTACTTACGCCGCAGCACACCTGCTTACTTGATCAGCTCATGTTTACTACAATTCATATTGCTACCAAAGCCGCTCACCTTACATCGTATGACATTGCTGTGTTGCTATCGCATTCATTGCTTCGCCCTTAGGGCGAAACTGTGACTTTTTTTGCAGCAGTGCACACTGGGGGAATTTGAAGACCCTCTAACCCACCACGTGCGAGCCGCGCATGCGCCGTCACCAAGACAGCACGGAGGCGGCAGCGGCGACAGCGTGAATGCACCTTGTTGCGATTCAGGTCCGAGCGGTCATAACGGTTTCCGTGGCTGGTGATGTGCCAGGCGCCGGGTGATCAAGAGGTCCGGGGCGACGTCCAAGAGATGCAAAAAGGGGTTCATTTACAAATTTAAATGATGAGAGGTTTCCATGTACGAGCACGAACGAGCACAACACTGAAAGTCCGCTTTTTAAGCACTTCTTTTTTCCCTTTCTCTCGTCAGGGGAATTGAATGGACGCTGTCTCGGCCAATCAGAACGGTCTCCCAGTCGGCGAAATCCCGCCCCTGGTAACCCACCACACTGCCGGTTTCCGCCTTTGGCGTCCAAGCTTCGATCCGCCCTCTATGCAATGCAAATGCAATTTCATGGGAAGCTTAGGCTGGCTCTGTTCCCACGAAGTGATAGCCGTCACCGTAGGCTTTCTTGCCACAATTACCAGGTGGTACAATGCCG